>NW_016690184.1:6372935-6514513 GCF_001604755.1 Lepidothrix coronata
TAGTTAGGATAATTAATAAGTTAACTTATTTCCCAAGTGTTCAAATTCTCTAAGTGTACACAAGATATTGATGATTGATGGTGATTGAATGTGCAGGATGTGTGTATTGAAGCTTCTTTTAAGATGCATTCCAGCTGTGGTGTGTGTGATGTGTATGCTTCTCCATAGGAAAGGATAAAAGTAGAAAGTTATATAGTCGCCACCCATTGGATCCAGGGATGAGACTTGGTAGTTGTAATTTTGATGCCTGTTGGTTGAAGTGATGGTGGCAGTCCTGTCAAAGGGATGGTCTCCTCCCAGCCTTGTTTACTTCTCCTTAAACCTGAGATAGTACCTGAGTGCAATAGTACCACCCTTATCTTATCTCAAGTTCCCATAAGGAGGCTAAACTCACAGTCCAATTCCCTGAAATCCAGGAGACATATTCAGGCAGGGAGCAGGCTTCAGTGATCTTAACAATGTTTAAGCCATTAACCATTTCAGTCTCTCACACTTTCTTCTTAAGCCTTTCTCCATGCATCCATTCTGTGTACAGTGGATGTTCTGGGCAGGTGTGGTACCTACCTCATGCTTTATTCCATGTGCAAGTGTGTCTGACGTGATGTAGAGAATTCTTCAGATAAGCTCCTCTTTCCAAGAAGTTTACTTCATTTATGGAGTATGGCTTCTCTCTTCAGCCATAAATTTATATATGTTTTCTTACAGGTTAGAAAAAAAAGCTATACATTTTTTTTTCCCCAAATAGGGTAGAAAATGGCTAAAATAGTTAATTAAAAAAAACAAAAAAAAACCAAAAAAACCAACAAAACACAACAAAACCCTGAGAATATTATGCAGCTAGAAAAGCTAAATACATTTTGCAGTCTACTGCAATGTTGTTTGAGGTACTAAAATGGCTATCAAGCACATTTGGCTCTTTGTAGTTTCTACTGTTGGCTTTACTGACACATCAGGTTACTAATACTTCCCCTAGGTAAAAGAAAAGAGATTGGTGCCAAGTAGATCTTATGAAAATAATTAAACTTGCATCTGGACATCTGTTCATCCTTTCTAAGATGTCATTTCTTTCCTTGTTATGCTGGTAAGCAAATTTCAAATTGTGAATTGTTAAAGATGCTGCAAAATAGTGCTCTGGGTAAATGTAGGATTAATTTTTATTACATGTGACTGCTGATGCTACTGTTAACAAAGGAAATAATGGCTGGATAGAATAATCAGTGGATCTGCATTTTTTTCTTATATACCCAGTTTGGAAATAGGGATTTGGGAAAACATAAATCTCTTCCCTGAAAGGCAGGAATGAAAGAATCAGTCAAGACTTGGTATATGCCAATAGTGCCATACACCTTTGAAATGTATACCTGCTTCTGCTGCATATGTCATCCCCTATTAAAGATTAGATTTTAAGATGCTTACGAGTCAGACAGAACTGGAAAATGACAAATGGTTCATGCAGTTTTTCTCTTTCCTGTCATACTATCTTAAAATGATAGCATTAAGGAGAAAGGAGTTTGGAAGTATTCTTACAGAGCTAAAAGGAGCAGGGCTTTGACTACACTTAGGTGCTTGGCAAAATTGAGGGTGACATGTAATCAGAAAACTTCAGGTGTGTTTGGGAACAGAAGCAGCAAATATCAATTACATGAGGAGAACAGTGTCGACTAGAGAATTGTTACTCTTAATATTCATGAATCATGTCATTCATGGAAACATAATACTGGAAAAGGAAAAATGCTTAATTACAAAAATCAGAATATATATGAAATCTAAAAAGCAAATAAGTAATATTCCTGAAAATCTTCTTAGTTTAAATAGGGCACAAAATCCAGGATTTAAAACAAACAAAAAACCCCAAACAAACCCAAACCAACAAAGCCTAAAATAACATGATTATAAATTAAATAAAATTACCTAAAAATTACCTGTTTGAATTTCTGATGCTGTCAAGCTTTCATTGCACTTTTTTCTTTTATGCTGCCTTTACTTCCTTATTATCAGTGTTAATTCTGTCCTTTTCCTATTGCTTTCTTTACAGCTTAGTTAATCCTTTTGCATGCCTGAAAGCAGAACATGAATAAGGAAGAAGCATCAGATTTTTGTGGCATACGTGGTATACCTGTTAGTCTGGCAGGCAGATTTTACTTAACCTGTGTCTTCAAATGCTCCTGTTAATTTACCTTCCTGTTTAGCGCTCCTGTTAAGTTACCTTCTTCCTGGAGCATTCTTGCTTACAGACAATGATTTGCAAAATGGAATGATGTTTCAAAAAATTAAGCACTGCTTCCTCAATGCTTTTGGATATTGGAGTTGCCCATGTGAATAGTACATATACCATATGTGCTCTTAAAAGTTCAATTTCCAGGCAAGGCAACATTTTGTTACAGATTTACCTTCTGCGTTTAGTTTTTGATACTTGTTTAAAGTCTTTATTATGCTGCGCTTTTAACACAGTTGCACTAAATGCTTTTTTGGGATACAGTATAAATACACAGTTCTTGTGTCAGTGGCTTTGCAGTCTGTTGGCTGCTTGAGTATTTCATATCTTTATGAAATGGAAAAGAGTCGTAGCCCTAGAATTTCCAACAAAGAATTACTGATATAATGAATTTTTGTTTGGAAGAGTAACAACAGCTGATAATTAAAATTGTCTTTAAGACCTTAGAAAAATACAGTAAAAATTAAATGGAAACTATAGAATTATATTGGATACCAGTGTGAATCATAACTTCATTTTTCTTTTAAAACATTCTTTTTATTTTACAGGACACGTCAATAACTTTGAATTTCTTAGCTTTGCACACACTTGCCTCTCTCTAAGCACGTGTGACAGTCCTCTACATAATGACTTATCAGCTTGCCCCATTGGGACTCTCTTTTATCGGTTTGGTTTGGTTTGCTAAAAATACATTTAAAGCTGTGTTTATCTACCTATAGAGTTTATGCATAACCATTACTACTTTAAATCACAGGACCAGGAAGATTAGCTGGTGTTTGTTCGGTGCTTTCCAATATGTTCAAATGCTTTTAAAAACTCATTATTATGTAGCTCACTGTGAGATGTTATAACCACTAAGCACATGCACAGTGGCCTGTCTTCTGTAGTACGCTGTGATACGCCATCAAGCATAGAAAAACTGCTTCTGTTCTTTGATAAGCAATGGGTTTGTTTTACATTTTGTTTGCGCTTGAATTGAACTCTTAGCTTAGGTTGTTAATTGGGAAGGATGGCTCTAGTGCATTTAGAGTTACGTTTAGGATTAGAATGGGGTTTAGAATTAAGATGGAAAAATAAGATCCTCACCACAGAGGGAAATGCTTGAAAGACTGGGCCTAGGAGTGTTTGTCATGCCTAACAAGACTATACTTGTTGTGCTAGTTCACTGTTGGACTAGAGTTGGTGTTAGAACAAACTGTCTGGTTAACTTCTCAGTTGAAACTGTCATAGGCTACAGTGGTGATGATGGTGTATATTTGAATACATGTGCTTGTGAGCTGCACTGAATGCTGCCACCACATTCAGAAGGAGCTGCTGTCCCAAGTTTGGCTCTGAAACAAGCAGAACTCATCATTCTAAGATTTAACTGATGTAGAAGTCATTAATAGAGTAGGTTTAAGTCTGGGATGAAAGGGATTGGTTACCTAGAGTTTATTCTGTAGCTAAGGTTGTAGTAATGGTTTGCATGGCGGAGACAAGTGCAAGATGAAATCTGGTTCTATAGCTTATTTTAAACTTCGTATAGATTTTGAGTGGCAGCCCTCTACCTGGCTGGTTAAGGCTTGATCTGGCAGCAAACTACTATTAATTCTGTGCCTAGAGGGGAAAGTAGTTTTCACAACTCCTATGCATTGCTACATTGACAGGATTTCTGGTGTAGATTTAATTTAGGGAGATAAGTAGTGATGAGCTAAAGTTGAACATCTGTATAGAAAGTATCAGAGCTAGATTTAAGGTTTTTGTGCTGAGGGCTTAGGAATCTGGGGTTTCAATTTTCAGTAGGCACTAATGATGTAGCCTTTTCAATCCGCAGTGGATTCAGTGAAGAAGATGTATTGGTGGGCCTGAGTAAGTGTCAGAATAAGAGTGAGTTTATTGAGACTCATAGGGGCTTTGGAGATATAGAAATGAGATACTGGTCTAGGTTTGTGGTGAGAAAGGAAGGGAGAAGCAGCTGAGTATGTTTAGATCTGAGTGTTAGTTACATGAGTTCCTGAATTGGTTCTGAGATAGAGAGCAAGGCTTAAGTGTCCAGGAATTGAGCAGCAGAATGCTTTGTTGAAGCTGGAGGTGTTCCAGAAAGAGAAGCTGAAGTATGCTCAGGCAGGATATAATTTCTATGGTTTGGTTAGATTAAGGATTAAGATGTTGCTGTTTGCAGTCTTGAACTTGGATGAAATGCAGATAACCAGATGCCTTTGCAGGGTTGAACCACAGTTGTAAACACACACGCACACACGTACATGGTCACAAAAGAATTTATGATAGCACTGTGTATATTGCATGTCTTCTAGAATTATTACATTCATGCTGCAGTATACATTTGAAATGTGTGTAGCACCAACATTACAGAATTAAAACTAGTCTTAGAAAATAACCTTCTCGAATCCACTCCAGTTTAGCTTCTTATTGTATAAGAGAGGATTATTTTCACTTGATTCCAATGGCAATTCACGTAGGGAGAACTCAAATGCATTGAGCAAGAAAATGAGAAAAATAGAAACAAAATTTGTGGGTATTTCTCCTTTTTCATAAACAATGGCATCCCAGGTTGCATGATTATAGTGCAGACTTTGAAGATGTAGCTTTTATGTTTTGAATTTCTTGGCATCTCTCATTCCTGGAATTGAGTTGGCAAAGCACAATTAAACCTCTGGGTGTATTGTCTTGAAACAAGATCCTTTTGGCTCTATTTCATCCTTATAATTAATTCTTTCATTAAAAGTTACTACTAGTGTCTCTTGAGTTTTCAGATTATTAAACTTCTAGCTGAAGTTGGAGTTTTAAAGAACTCTTTGTGTAACCTTATCATTTAATCAAAGCTCTTTTACTAAGCCTAGCTACAATATTTAATACAGAATAGTATAGGGAATTGTGTATGATAAATATGAGAGAGAGCTAAAAATTTAAGTAGTATTTCTGCCACTTGGAATAAATTGTAAAAGAACTTAGTTTAGAGTAACTGAATAAGTTAACCATTTTGAGTTCTTCCTACACAATTTGATTATGTGGACTATGATTCAATCCTGTTGAGTAACTTAAAGAGAGTGAATTCATTGCATGATTGTAGAATTGTGGAATGAAAAAGGTTGGAAACATCCTCTGGAGATGATGTTTCCTCCTCAAAGCAGGACACCCTGCTCAAAGCATTTTTTGCACTTCCCTTTGTGGCATCTCAGGATTCCTCTTGGCCAGTTTCTCCAGCCTGTCAAGGTCCCTCTGAATAGTATTAAACTCCCCTGGTATGTCCATCACTTCTACTTTTGTATGATCTCTAAAGCTGCTGAGTTTGGAGATGCAAAAATCTCAGTGTCCAGGTCATTCACAAAGATGTTAAACAGTACTGAGTGCCAATGTCAACCTCTGGGGTGCACCACTAGTAAGTGACCTCCAGCTGGATTTTATGCCTCTGATCACAACCCTCTAAGAATGGCAGTTCAGGCAGCTTTCAGTCTTCATCTTCACTTTTCACCTAACAAGCCTGTAAGTCTATGCTGACTGTTCTCGATCACCATTTTGTCCATCGTGGGCCTGGAAATGGTTTCTAGGATTATTTGCTCCATCACCTGTCCAGGAATCAAAGTGAAGCTGACTGACCTGTGTTTCCCTGTTTGTTCTTGAAGAAAAAAGTGGCATTTGATTTCTTTCAGTCCTTAAGAACTTCCCCTAATTGCTATGACTGTCCAAAGAAAATTGAGTATCCCTTCCATGACAATGGCCAGCTCCCTCAGCAATCACAGGTGCATGCTTCCAGGTCCCATGGACTTATGTATGTCCAGTTATTTTAAATGTTCCCTAACCTGTTTTTTCTCCACAGATAAGTTGTTCCTTGCTCCAGACTGTCCCACTTGTCACAGGGATGTGGAATTCCTCGATGTGGAATTCCTCAAGGCTGGTTTTACCAGTAAAGGTCAAGGCAAAGAAAGCACTGCGTCCTTTGTTACTAGTTTCCTTGGCACATTTTTCTCATCTTCATTTTGCTGCTGATGTGCCTGTAAAAATCCTTCTTGATGCACTTCACCTTCCTTGCCAGATTCAACATGAGATGAGCTTTGGCTTTCCTAACCATCTCTGCACACTGAGAGTGCCTTCATATTCTTCCCAATTCACCTGACCCCGTTGTATGCTTGTTCTGCATTTTTTGTAAGGACATCCTTGTGCATTCACACATGCCTCCTGCCACCTTTGCAGTTGTGTACATCAGGTAAACCATTCTTGAGAGTGAAGGAGGTGATCCTTGAAAATCAACTAACTCTCCCAGAACCGCCTTCTTTCCAGAGTCAAAGCATGTTGGATATTCCCAAATAAATTCCTGAAGAGGCCAAAGTCTGCTCTCCTGTAAACCAGGCTGCCAATTCGTCTTTTTGATTTTGATAAATTTTCAAGAATTAAGTGAGATTATAGTTGCAAATTAGATGAGTTCCTAAGGGAAGTGTTAAGTCATATAAAGACAAGTTATATTTCTACCTACCAAGAAGTAATACTCTTCAGGAAAGTTTATAGGAGCTTCACTAACACTCTGGGAGTTATGAACCAGTGAAGCTAATAATTATCAGTTTATGGGAACATAAGGTGAATATTGAAACATGCTGTGAAGCTCACTTTTCTCGAATGTCCTGTAGAAAACCTTTCATATACCTAAAAAAGTGAAATATCTGTTTTGGAGGATGGCACATAACCCACTAAGGTAGCCCTTAGTCTTCCGGGGCTGAAAGATATTTCAGAGCGACCTTAAATAACTGCTAGAAAAAATTATGTTCAAGTATGTCCCATATTTTTGCTGTTGTTACTTTTTAATTATTTTAATGAAGGAAGCAGTTTTTAGGAAACAAGCACATTAGCTTCTCTATCTGTTTAATTTAGAACTTGACTGATTTTCAGAACTTGAATAACTAGAGCAAGCAAGCAAAATTATTTATCTAGAAACCTTAGTACTTGGATCTTTTAGGAACTGTTTTGTTTTTCATCAGGATGTGTAGTTTAGTTGGGAAGCTTGCAGCTTATACTATAAGCTCGATGAACCTTCTTTGTGTCCTCTCATGTCCAAGAGCATACATCATTTTTGCTTCTGGGAAAGGTATTGTTGTTTAGCCAATTCACAAGGAACAGGGAAATGACCAAGGATTACTGAGATCTCAAAATACATCTAGAGCAATGCTTGCCACTAGCAGGAGTGTCATCAGCATGGTGGTTGGTTCCTTCACTGTGATGAACCTCGCTTCTGTGTCCATCTAGATATCTTGAATGATATCTCTTTGCCTAGTCATTTTCTGTCTGCTGCTGTTGTATTACTGTTAGGTCTTTGGTGTTATCTCACCTCCTTTCAGTCACCTAAAGGCCATCACAATTACCTTCCTTTTTCTTCTGTCAGAAGACATACCAAACCTTGTCTGTCTTTCACAGACTCTTGTCTCCTGAGTAGCCAGGAGAAGGTAACATCAGAAATTTGGGGTTAAAGAGAGGAAGGAGCTTTTAAGCTTGAAAAGTCTTTCTTACTAAGTAGTAATTCTAGATAATTGCTAGTTTTTTTCTCAAAAGTAAATGGTGTATATTTCCAGTTGGTATTTCCAATATTGATAGCAAAATTAGACTAGTGAGTTGTGCTTCTGTCAGAGAAATGCTGTCTGGTTGAAGGTTGTTATTGTACCATCTGCTGAAAACAGAATAAATTTTTGGGTATAAAGTGAAAAGAATACTTTTCTCTCTCAGTAACAAGATGAAAAAAAATCAATTCTCACTCATCAAAATTCATCCACAGTGTAGATCAGGTAAATGATATTGTTTTCTATCATGAAAGTTTTTTTTCATTTCATAAATTTTGGCAAATGTTTACCATTCAGGCTGAAACTTTTTCTCTGTGGATGTCTGTCTCAGGCCATTTCTGTATGCGCTTTTTACTTTATTTTTATTTCTGTGAGTGCATGTCTGTGAGTTTAAAGAGGAAAACATCAGTATACAGAGTTTTCACAGAAGCCAGTAAGGGTCTTGCTTTGAATTTAGGTATTTCTGTGTGATAGCAGGCATTGTAAAACCATGTCCTAGACAGCGGAGATTGGCATTAGCAGCTACATTAAATATTTAAAAGATTATTTCTTAAAAGGAGGAAAGTGCTACCTCACTCTCTCTAAAATTATTTATGAAGTTAAAGTAATATTTGTGTGTGAGGAATTATAGCAATGACTGTCATTAAAAAAAAAGTACATATTAGTTCTATATTCAGAGCAGAGACTGAATGATACACATTTCATGTCCATGCATATAACAAGGACAGGAAATAGTATTTCTTCTAATTGAGCATCATCCATTCTCTATAGTAACAGAAACAAGTGCAGTTGCAAAAACAAAAAACAGAACAAACCACAACCAAACACAACTGTAAGCATAAAATAGTCAAATTAGGCTTGCAGTGTCATTATATTGATTTAAAACTGCCATTCCTAATAAAAGCAGGCAGCTAGTAGTACATTAAGAAACTATATAAAATAAATAAGATAATTATTTGCAACATTAGAGAATGTAGTCTGAATCATAGACCTTAATTTCTTCAATGTTTCATAATTCTGCTAATGAATCCCATGACCAACCTTTGGAATGCATCCTGCTAGTTTATTCTACACAGGGGTTGCTCAAGAATCACTCAGTTTTACTTAGCTTAGAGGAAAGTATACTTCGATAAGCATCTGAATGTAATTAATTAGAAGTTTGTACCTATATTTTCTGTCTGTATCGTAGGAGCTGATTTCAGTTTGTGGGTTATTAAAGATACGGTTTTCCATGGTCACAGTTTCTTAAAACTAATTGCCATATGAAAGACAACTCTTTCTAAACTATGCCTGTCTGGTTCTCTTGAGTGTAGAAAAAGTAGAGGAAGTTAACTTTCGGGAAAGCATAAAACTGCTGAGATTCTCCTTATATGTGGTTTTAAGACTAACAAAAAGGAAGAGGGTTTCTGCTCCTCTAATGCTTTTAGAGAGTCATATGAGGATTAAACTGCATACAGAATTATCTTTTTTATGTAAGAGGGTTTTTTTATTTGCTATACAGCATTACTAATCACATTTAAAGTGTGACTTTTGAGATCATGGAAAACTTACTAATATCTTTCTGAAAATTCATCTGTTTTCCACAAATAGTGTTGCTAAATAGGCCAAGCAGTAAAGACTGCTTTGTGATGAAGAGTATGAAATGTTGCCCAACATTCATTATCATTATATTGTAACATTCCTTGTAATTGTGCTAGCATAGCAAAATATCAAGAATATAATGATTACTAAAAAAAAATCATTATTACATAGCGTGTTTTAGATTTTTTTTTTAAAGTTTTGCATCTATTTAAAAATACAGTAAATCACAGAATAGGGCATTTCCATGTTTTATAGGTAATCTTCATGGGATTCTTTGTGTGCGTGTTTGATGTATTTTGAGATATTGTGGATGAAATGTCGGTTTTCATAAAATAATCTAGAAAAGTGAGGACTAAGGGGGGAGAGCAATTGTAATAGTCTTGCAGAACATGAAAAGTTGCCATTAAAGGAGTAGTTGCCATTCTTCTGAGCAGAAGAAATGTACTTGGTGATTAAGATTAGATGGCAAACTTACTTACTGAAGTACTCCAATACATTCAGGATGAGCACCTTTTGGGGGTGACATAAGTATACTTAAACCTGTCTCAGGGCAAGGGTTGTGAATAGAACACTTGAGCACCCTTTCAGCTGTAAATCTGAACTCTTAAACTCCTATTTATATGTTATATTAACATTAATCATTATGGTCAACATTTGCACAGGAAGAGTATAAAACACTGGATTATTATGTTAGTTATAGCTCGGGCAAACTCAGCTGTGTGTGTGGGAAGAAAGGGCCAGGTTGAATTTCATGAAGGTGAAATGGTGCCCAGTTCCATACCCCAGCCCCTCAGAGCCTCCTTGGTCAGCCCTGGAGTAGCTGTCGGTCACTGGCACACCAGGAGCACTGCCCCACACCCCGCCCTGGAGCCCCAGGCCAACCCCAGAGTGGCCAGTGGGCCAGAAGTCCCACCCAGGGCCACAGGGGGGCCAGAGTAGATAAAACCAAAGACGTGGGCTCTGCACTGTTGCAGCCCTGCCATTTCCTGGACTCCTGACAGCTGGATCTATGCTGTATCTAGGGTGATAGCTATAATTCTTCTTTTCTCTCTTTCTTTCTCTCTCTCACTCTCTCTCTCTCATTTTTTACTACTTCTTCTTCTAATCTCGTTTCTTGATATTTGGGTAACTTAAAGCTGGATGGGTTGGATTTTGCTAAGTTGTATGGGTTAGCATGTGCTAGGTCAGTGCTTTGTGAAACGCTTTAGTTTGGTTGAATGTTGCCCTTTAAACTTTTTCCAAGGTCCCTTATTTTCTAAAGTTTGCCAGTAAAAGTTTAGTTTTCTAAAGTTTGCCAGTTTGTGTTATTTAACCTCCTGAGAAACGTGTGCAATGCCTTCTCCCATGTACTCTCTCAAAGTATAAAAGAACTGAAGGCCCTTCTAATAAATCCTGCGTGCAGATTTTTGAAACCTTGTATATTTTTACATAAAACCCCTTTGATGAGCTCGTGGGACGAGCCTGGGATCTAGGGGGAAGTAGGCAAAACTCCACAGCAAATTTCTTCTGCTTCTGAGTTCTGGAAGAAATTGAAATACTATTCTGATTAAATGTGTGGATGTTAGTTTTGGGGAGATGGGTATAATAAGGATGTAATAATTAATGCTAGTAGTGCAGGACAGAGGCTTTACAGAAAATGTACAAAATTTGACTCATTTTATAAAATTACTAACAAATCCTCCAATCAGGATTTCAAAATGCAAGAGGTTAAAACTATTCTTCAGGCAGTAATAAAAATTCAGGGTGTAGCTTAGCTGTGTCCTGCCAGAGATTTAAACAGGTGATTTTTTTGTGCAGAAGTGACTGGTTTGCAACAGAGGAAGCCTTTTGGGGATTTCATTTTTGGAGTTCTGTGGATTCTGTGTTTCTCAGAGAGATTACTTTTGATGTCCCTGCTTATATTCAGTATTCACTGTAACACCTGCGTATAATATATTTTATCTATAAAGACGGAGGAAATGGTAATTTTAAGAGAGGGCTTGAAAAATGGTAGAAAAGGCAGCTGAAGACTGGACTGCACCACTGATGGATACCTTATAGAATTGTGTGCAGTTACAGTGCTACTATACATATGTGTAAGGAGCTGAGTAATGAGTAGACTACAGCTGTGTTCACTTGAATAGCATTTCAAAGAATATGTACTGTTCTGGGTTATTTTATGCTAATGACAAAATTAATAATATTCAAGAGCCTTTTTGCTCATTTTTAAATATTTCTATTTATCAAAAGAGCTGTTCTTAAAAATGTATTTTAGAATACATTTCAATTTCAGAACATACTTCTTAACTTCCTTGCAAACTTTTTAAAATGCATTTGAAAGTTAAATTATATTATTGATTCATGGATTCTGAGGTCAGAAGGAGTAATTTAGTCCAAATATCTTTCTACACAGGCAATAGATTTTTTCGGATGCTGAATTTAAGGATGTGTTATTAATACATCAAATCTGAAAGCTGTTATTGATTCTGTTCATTGTTTAAAATTATTATTCTCCTCATTCTTTAATAATAGCTTATGAGTTTTGCTTTCTCCATCTTAATTCTATTGCCTAAAATTAAGTGACAGCTTATAAAAAAATAAAGCAAAGCAAAAATAAAACAACAAAAAGTCCTGATCAAGATTGATAGAATAATGCTGAAATGGTATTGCAGCTTCATAAAGTTGTATAGTAAGTTAGATAAATTATGAATGAAGTGTAAGGAATTGTCCAACTGGTTTTATGTTGAATCAACTTGAATCAATAGTATTGACTAAATATTGGTTTGTTTTGTTATTTATAATCTATTTGTTAAAATATTTATTTGAGGAAGAAATCCATCTGAGGGAAAAAAAAATTTTAGTAGAATTCATGGTCTAATAGCATTCTGTATGCTGTTTAATTCAAAATTTAAAGACCAGATCCAGAGCCTGTTGCAATCACTAGAGGACTCCATTTTTCAGTCAAATTGCATTAAATGTTTGGATTTATAATACGATAGCATTATACAGTTGCTGAGTTCGGGCACTCTTAAGATAATATAATTAAATTAGAATTAATAATTATATAAAACAAGAATTAATAATTTGTTTACATAAGTATAATTGAGGTTTTTATCTAGCAATTTATAATTTTTACTTCTTCTCCTTCACATAACCCTTACTTTGTATCACTAATTTTTATTATGATCCTATGCAAGGCATGCTTTCATCCTTCTTTGTTTTTTATGAAATGAACTCTTACATAATGCTACCTGTACTTAGCAGTAATGTCTGCCTTTGTTGTCTCTCCTACCTGATGCTCTGGAAAACAAGTCTCTTCTCTCTCCATATTCACGTTTAGCAAACCTTAAGTACTGTATTTGCATCTTCAGACTGTTTATCGGCCACTTCTGTTGTGATTCCTGTGAGAAAGCATCAGCTACAGCAATATGTATTCAGTAAGAAATGCAAATGTTTGGTTTAAAGAGAAGAGAAATCTTAATAGTGTAAGATGTCTGTAGTATTTTATAATTGTTTTCATGTCATCCATATTTTTCTTCTCTTACTGCTCCTGTTTGAACAGCTTTAAAATGCAATGTAATATATTCAAGGAAGAAATTGAGCAGGGATTTTGAGGGGTTATCATGATACAAAAAAAAATGGTATTTGAGATTGGTCCAGTCTTATTCATTCTTAACAGTGTTGGAATGGGGAAGAAATTTTATGTTTTTAACCCAACTCCCGCAAAGATATATATAAAATAAGATTTACTAAACATAGAAAAGTACATAGCATAGTTGCCATGGCAAAGCTATTCTTTCTGTTGACAGGCAAAGCAACTGAGAGGGCTCCTGCTTTTCCGTATGACCCTGGTACCCCATCAGTCTCGGGTCCTGTGGGACAGCATCCCAGACAGTTTGCCACCAAGCCTGTGTGCAGCAGTTCTCCCTTCTAGAGCCCTTTAGGATCATTTGCTGACTCAGCACCTTGGCACATCTTTTGTCATCCTGAGGTGTTTACTGATTGATTCTCCTGCCTGAAAAGTGAAGGCAGAGGAACCAAAGCAGAGCATTTTAAATATCTTTGCTGGCGGCTTTAAAGTGACTTTACCGTCACTGTTGGAGGTATGAGAAATTCTGTCAGAAATGCAGACAGCATGCAACATTACTTCTAACTCTACATACAGCACCACCACCTCTCCACCCAAAAGATCTCAATTTTTCATTGGTTGTATTGTCTTCAAAGGTGCATTCCTCATGCCCACTTCTTTCCTCAAATAAGCAGTGGAGTATTAGGAAAGAATATGACTTTTTTATCTCCTTGATCAGTATCAGTATACAGATGTGAATTCCCTGTGAGCAACTGAGAGTAGTTTATGTGTGCAGAAGTGATGGCTCCCAGTGAATTTCTGCACATACAGGAACTAGTATAACATAAACATGGCAAATTTTATTGCAATTTGTGCACAAGGCACTGATTTTTATTTTTTTATTGCATTTGACTCATCAGGAGACAGATTTCTAGAATTTCATTCACAAAGATAACATTCCTGTGGCCATTTGATCAGTAATATGTTATTTGTAAAGTATCAGCCTATGCTAAGTTCCAAATTTCAAAGAAGACTTTAAAAAAGTAATAAAAAAATTTAAAGCTGAGTCTAAAAGACCAAGCTATTTCTAAGGAACCTGTTTCCTCTAGTAGGAAGTTAAAGGAGGGAAGATTTTCAATCAAATGCATCATGTGAAATCTCAGGATTTTCAGAAATTTCTTAGCTATCAGTGTAGCTATAAAACTTGGTTGACAGTGCATTGTCTGTGGATTTTTTTATGTATTTAATTATGTTGAAATTGAGTTATATTGTTTTAACTGCCCTTATGGTATATTGAGGGTCTGCAGGAGCAGTAATGGACAATTCTCTTATCAGATTCTAATTGTTTCTATCACTGGCAAATGAAAAAACACTTTTTTTTTCTGAAGTCTGAATAGTTAAATGTAAAAGCATTGCATCTAAAAAACAAACTCAGATACAGAAATCCAGTTTCAGTTGACATATTTCTAACAAGGCCTTCAGGACTTTTGTTGCTGTAGAGAAATGGTTGCAATTAATATGAAATTTAGTAACTGCACGTCTGTCTGCTAAGTTAATAAATAAAACATAGATGGGTTTTATTACTTGCCAATTGTATCCAGGAATGCAGGCAGTGAACTGTGATACTTAAAATCTTACAAATACTATTTGAGAAATAATTATAGTCCCTGAAATGATTAGTCATAATAATAAATTTTATTTTCCTACTTCTTCATGCTATTTAAAAGTAATTAACTATGTAAAAGTAAACTTCTGTTTTTGTAATATAATCAAGTATCAGTTAGTGCGAAGAACTTTCTGCAGTAGAAGAAAGGTCTGCTTCCTTTGATATTCTTTATTTGCAGTCCAAACCATGAAATACTATGTTTGTATTGAACACAACACTTTTTGCACTGGAAACCTTGTATTTTCATAATGTTCGGTGTGAATGTAGGGGCCAGAATTGTGCTGTAGTCAGTTCCTAACTGTACTAGCACAAAGGAAATGTCTTAGTAGACAGGCCCCCCTGCCTTTTTGCCAAAAACATTGTTCTGTTGAAATAGGTCTTCCAAGCAGTGACCTAGGACTTAATATACATGTTTGATGTTTTAACGTGGGTTTTCACATATATTCATTGTGAGAAATATTACAAAGGTGCTCTGGAAAGTACTGGAGAGCATCTCTTAATGAAGTGTTAGGCTGTTGCAGATGAGGTTTCATATCCCCACTTTTTTAGTTCTGTCCACAATATCATAGGGAATAGAAATGTCCTTTTCTTCTTCCACTTCAGAATTCATCAGAAACCATTCTGTACTATTTCTGGGAGTTTTTTTTTGTAACTGCTTATAATTGTCCTACTTATTTTTAGTAGGGTATCTTTGTTTTCATCTGTGGCTTCACTTTTACTCCTAACCTGTTTTAAAGTTATTTCTTTTGGTTTTGATTTGGTTATTGTTGCTCGCAGGCGGTCATTTGTTTGTTTTTACTCTATTACTTATTTATATTCTGTGATCCCTTTAGATTCTCTCATCAGCTACTTGCATTACAATTTTTACCTCACCTTCACTGCCATTCATTGCCATCTCTTCTACTTCCTACATATAGATTATTTAATGTTTTATCAGTGCTTTCACATTTTCCTTTAGTGGGTTTACTTTTACATCAGCATATGTTTCCATTTCTGACGTTGATACTTGGAAAATTCAGCTGACATACTGGCAGGTTGCAAGGAAAAACCGTGACTGCTCTAGTTTATCATCTTTAAAATAAAACTACATATCTTTCTGAAAGACAAGTAGATTTGCTTTCTGTGGGGAAAAAAGAAATTATTCTTTTTTTTCCTTGAACTTTCAGATCAAGCAGTGTGGTGTTTGTGGTCCTTTCTAGATTTAAAAATAAGGCTGTGTGAAAACTTAATAACATTAAATAACATTAAATATTTTGTTTAATACGTTCAGATACAGAATCACTAGGAACTTGGAATTATTCTTTAAAAGAGGTAGAACTACTACTCTGATTTGGTCTATGTTTCTTTGCTGTAAGAACTTTAAGTAAAAATATTTGTTCTGAAAAATATGAACTTGTTCATTTAGTTTGGTTTTAAATGGTCTTTCCAACCTTTCAAGGGCAGTTGTGCTGTAGAAATACCAATGAATGGGTATGAATTGGGAATTATGAAGGGCAGAGTAACTATGTCATAAGATATGAGTACAGCAAAAAGAAAACGTTTGAGAATTGATTTCTAAGTAAGCAAAGCAGCAGCAAAGGAGGATTTTCTTTTTGTTTTGATTTGATGGACTGTGTAGAATTTCAGCCTTCTGCGGTCTGATATACACACACAAAAATAGAAATAATAATGCCTGTCACAAACGCAAGGAAATGCTACAAATAATATACAAACAAGGAATATCTAGTTGTAAACTCTAAAAATAAATAACTTCTTACCATCTTACTGTTGTTCTTACCATCTTGTTTCTGGTGCTTAATTTGTGTGCCTGCTTTTAGATAATATTTGAGTCTGAGCAATAGATGTGATTTCCTAGTAAGGGTGTGCTGCTCAAAGTGGGCTGGTGAGTCAGTGTCATTTCTGTTTGGCTTTTTGCTGTCAGCCAATTTTTGCTGTCTTTCTCAAATCTTTTTGCAACTTTGTTAGCTTTGCATTGTTAATTTTTCCCTACTATCTCACTATATGGTTTGCCTTAAGACTGTTGATTTTTCTAGTTACAGAATTTTGTATTTTTGATTGACTACTTTCAGAAGCTAAACTTCTATTCATCTGATTTTTACTAAGTATTCATATTTTTGTTTTGTATGTTTCTTGGTTTAAAAAACCCAAAAGATAGTCTTTGTACTGTTAGTTAAAGAAATGTGTGTGTCTTAAATTTTGTTTTTCTGTGCAGCTCACCTGCAGTATTGCAGTTTACAAACCCTAAGTGGTTTCCTTATTGAAGCACCAAAACCTTTTATTTCAAGTTGGAAACTGGAAGGAGGAGATTTGTATGTCCTTTTAAATGAAATCACTACATAGAAATGCTTCTGATGTCCCATTTTCTTACAGAGAATTACTTTCTTAGGAAGAGATAGATTTGTACCACCTAATTGCTGATTTAGACTAACAGATTGTGCTGTCCTTCACAGCTTACTATATTCTCTACCATACTACTTGACATACTGCTTACATAATATTCATATTTGATAAACAAGCACAGCAAAACCAGTCTGGTAATAAACAGGGAAAACACTTGTGTCACCTTCTGCAACATTTGGACAGCATAGAAGGGTTAGCAGCACAGGAGGTCTTCTGTCAGACACATTACATTTTCCCAGTGTCCTGATTCCAGCCAGGACAGGGTTAATTTTTGCAGTAGCCAGGAGGGGGCATGGCTGGGACACAGAGATTATTCTGTACCACCTCACATCATTGCTGGGGGTGGGGAGAAGGTCTCCCTTCCGTGGAGGGAGCTATCCGGTGGTGTTGTTTCCATGTGAATCGTTCGCCTCTTTCTTGTGCCCTCTGTTATTAGTATTGTTGCTGTTACTGTTCATTTTCTCATCTCATTGCTGTTTCCAGTAAATTGTTCTTATCTCAACCTGTTGTGCCTCCAGTTTTCCTCTCCGACTGCCCACTGCACGGGGAGGGAAACAGGGAAGCAAGCAAGGGACAGCCTGGTTTTAGCAGGAACACTAAACTGGAGAATACCATTCCTAAACCATGACACCCAGTCTTGCTATCTCACAGTTTCTCATCAAAACTGTCCTTAAGTATTGTGTTATTCTAATTTTCTTATAGATCATTTGTATTTATATTGCATTTACTCCTCTTTCCTTTAATTTGATCACACCGTGTTATCATCCAGAGCTCATTCTTAAAAGACAGTATCAAATTTGCAGTCATCTTCTACAAATTTGTATCAGTATGTTCTAATACTGTATCTTTCTAAAGCAATTCAGAGCTTTATTGTCTCTGTTGTGAATACTGAAGTTATTGGAGTAATCACTGTACATGAATTAGTTAACGTTTTTTAAAAACAAAGACAAAAAAAATACTTTCAGACATTCATAAAGTCAAAATAAATCTAAAAAATGTATCGATGTTCCTGCAAAATTATTCCCACCACTCAGTGACTGTCTTCTCAAATGCTTTTAATATAACTGCAAGGAGAGCATTCCAAAAGAACAAGTCATTGACTGCTATTCAAAAATGCTTACAAACACGAATATTATAAAACCAGGAGAATGGCAATTACAGTCTGTGTAGAATAATAATGTGCTACTTAGCATGAAGTAGGCCTTTGTTGCAAGTTCATTTTATAGGTGAGGCAATGTAGATTGTTTTCAATATGAAATATGACAGGCAGTGATATTAATAAAATCTCGTTGTACATATTGCCATCATTTAATATGCAATTAAGCAGAGTTTTAAATCCTAAGATAAATCATACTGCTTGCAAGAGCAGCAAATTAAAAACTACTCCATGTATTTTGTCATTATGCTTTCATCAATTAATGTAGCAAGGTGGTGCTAGCTATTGTAAATTTAAATTTTGAAGATTGCGGTTAGCGTAATTTTTACTCATTAATGTAATAAATGATTATTGTGTTTAACCCTTAAGTGTTAAGTCTTTAATGCCATTAATCAAGTACAGAAGATAGGCTCCTAGCTATTATTTCCATGCAGAGCAACTGTTCTAAAATATTATTAAGATTGTGAGATAAGCAGGTGACGATACAGATGATGAGTTACAGTAAAATTGGTCCTGTGATACTGTTTTCTCAGAAGATAGGTAACAGACTAGAGAAGGTTTGGATAAACCCATCAGATTTAGAGACTTGTAAAGTCTTTTATTCTAAGAGAGCAAAGGATTGTGATTTAAAGAGCAAACAAGTGAGGATTTACAACAGAAGTATATTAACCAGTGTATAATGTAAATAAAAACTGAGAGGTTTTTTTCTGCCCTTTATCATTATGGAAGAACTAGATTGAAATTTGAAGGTGAGAAAAAACCTTGCCTCTGAGAAAGAGACACCTATGTTCAAAGGTATATCTAGTGTATCTTCAGATCCTGTGCAAGAACATTCTAGCTGCATACGCTGTGTGAATAGTCCATGAAAATTCTTGTCATGTGCACTAATTCTATGTAATCTTTTTTAATTTTCTACTTCACCTTTTATCTTTGGACTATTGATATCACTGCAGATGTGTTTCTCTCTAGGGCAGAATTTTCAGTCAATACTTTGTGCTTTTCTGAGGATCCACATCTGATGGATCCTAAAGGGTGAGTAAGAAGAGTAAATTCAGTAAGGACTGAGATTCTAACCTATATCTTGTTCTTAGAAACTGCCAGAAGATGCTGCAATTAAAAAAGGATTTTCTTTGAAAACTCTCAGTGTTTCTGAATGTTTCCAAAACTGTTTCAGTTTTTCAGAAGGAAAATGCAGCACATGTTGGCAAGGATGAGATGATCAGATATCAGTGTAATAACTATTTCCTTTTCACAGTGGTCTCCCACCTTTGAATGCTGGTTGCTTTCAGAAGCAATGCATGTGGATTACTCACATGAACTGTTAGGCTTTTTTTTTCTGCTACAAATGTGATGAGAAAAACTGGTTTAGGATGAATGTTTCATTGACTCTTCCAATTATTAGTCCTGATAATCATCAAATATATTTCACCATTTTTGCTGTTGTGCACTTTTCTTGATGAAAAGCCAGTGTCTTAAGTCAGGCAGTATGAACTCAGTGTACAAACAGAGCTGTGAAATGAAAGATGTTTGTCCCAAACACTGACAATTTCCAGCTGATGAGTGAAGAAGGCAGAAAGCTGACTTTTCAGGTTCTACTACCTTTTTTCAGCGTTAAGAAAAAATTCGCAAAGCTTTGCACAATTTCTGCTGCTAGTAGTAACTTTGTCAAGTAACTCTAATAAAGCCCAAGAAAGGCAGCAAAAGGCATGGACTTTATCCAGAAGGAAGTCTTCAGTCTCATGTTTCAACGCCAGCAGAAGATGCACATACTGTGTCTGGAATCACTTTCATTGTTATTATTCAAAAATCATGGTATAGGAGAATTACCTTTGGAATTACTTGAATTCTTTTGGCCAACCTTCAGATAGACTAGCTGGATTGTGGATTTGGCAGTATTTTGAAGCTTTTTTCTCTTCAGACTTGTTACACTCCTTGTGATGCCACAACTGTGGCATACACAGATCACTGTGCATCCATTTCTAGAATGCTTCCTTTGTCAGCAGATGGTGGCCAGAATATCTCTCTGTTAACAAGGCTATTTTAGATCTGGCAAAGCCATTATCAAAGTCTTGAGTTTCAAGCTATGTAATGAATAGATAGATTAAAACAAAACAAAACTAAACAAAACAATGCCCCAAACCAACCAAACAAAACCCAAAAAACCAACCTGGGTTGGTTGACTTTTCATTTGGTTTCATGAAGGAGGTTTCTTGTTACTTCTGTGGCTGCATGAGTGTGAATATAAGTTAAAAGAAGCAATGGTTGTGCTGATATTCCCTGTCAAGCAAGATGTACAGTTTTCATGAGGAGTACCTCAAGTTTGAGTCTGTGTGTTTACCTAGAGAAATACTTTTCTTGATGGTCATCTACTTATTGGTAACTTCATTCCTTTCTATGACAGAACAGATGAGGTCTTTCTTTTCATTGAAGATTTTAGAACCACATTAAGATCCCTTGGCTTAACGACAATTACTTTTCAGAGGAATCCAGTTCTGTAGATCATACTTAGTGAGGCCATGCTTTTTCACTGTTCCATGTGTACAGACAGAGCTGGATCCACTGAAATAATGGTTTTAGCACCACTCAGATGACAGCCTAGTTTGAGAAGGGTTTGGTAAGATACCTACCTTCGCATTTTAGTAGACAAACCCCAAAGGCCTGATGCTTTACTCTTCTTATTTATTACTTTTTCCAACTTTGACTATAATCCCCTCTTTAATAAGTTCATTTACTCTGTATCTCTGTGTGTACCTTTGTTTTACCACAGCCAGAAGCTGTTCCATTTAGTTTTCCTTACTGTCACCTGGAACTGCTGTTAACTTTTTCCCTGTTAAAGGATGATGCTCATGAAGATCTTTCATAACAGGTTAAGTTTTCTTCAGATCTCAAAAACAAGTGCAGGTTCCTGTAAAAGGAAAGAAGGCTCTTCAGCTCATAGGTTCTTGCCTTCCTCCCCCCCCCCCACCAAAAAAAAAGAGTGGAATTGAAATCAGTCTAGAGGCCAGATACTAAGTTCCTTCATCCGCACATGAGTATTTGAGTTGGTAACTCTGATACAATTGCAGACATTCAGGAGTTGGGGTGGAAAAAAAAAACCTGATTTCTTGCTTGTTGCTAAATCCCTGTCACTTGGGGACAAAAGCGTTTGGAACAAATGATGGGGCATATTTTATTCTGGAAAGAGATCATAGGTTCTGAGAAAGTTTCATGGGAAAGTAAAGCAGCATAGAGACTCAAGGTTGACCTTGCTGAGCACTAGACTGAGATGCCACTGAGGGAACAGTAGGTGGAATGAGTCTAATTAACCCTTTTAGGATTAAGGATGTCAAAGTCTTTAAATTCTTATTGTCCAAAGGATTGAGAACTGAAAAGAAATTAAATGAACCATAGTTCTATATGGTGATAATCCCATCTCCTTCCTCTCTAGTAGGGAATATAAAATACACAGTATTAAGGAAGAGAGAACTTGTGACAAAACCAAATGAGAAATTGTTACATTTCAGACTGGAAAGCTTAAAAGCTTTACTAAATCAATGACTGTGTGCCCATACAGTATAAAAGAACCTTAATTCAATTTAAATGAGTAAAGTTTGGTCACAGAAACAGTCAGAGCATGTGTTCCCTGTTGGTTAATTTGCTGTCATCAGGGGAATCTTGAAGGAATGTATTGCATGGCTACTTTAAAGCCATAAAAATGTGGCAGTGTTCTCTTTCTTATTTGTTCATACTCTGCAAATTGCTGCTATTATCTCAGAAGTTTTCCCTGTGCTATAACACACATATTGTCTACGTGAGCACTAACAGCAATGAACGCATAAAAGCTCAGATGGAGAAGAGTGATTTTCTTCTAATAAAAGAAGTTGGAGCATGAAAAGAGGAGATTTTCTTCATATTGCAGGTGTTGTCTTTCACTAATTTGTAATGTTATGCTTACTATGTGTAGTGGTTTGAACCAGGTTTTCCCCCTGAAGCTAAGAAAGTGGTAACCCCCAGGGGGTGGTAATCCTGGAAGTTTTAGCCAATGAATGCTTCTGCGAAATATTAACATATCACAAGCAAACAGAAGAGAAGTAGTTGTAGTTGGGTGAAGAAGTGGTAGCCATGTTCTGACACCACGAAGAAAGGGGCTCTGAGCCCCTTGGGGCCTCTGGGGCCCCCCAGCCCCTGGCTGGGGGGGTGCTGCGGGGACTTGGAACAGCGTGAGACTGGACTAAGTGCCTGCAGCTCAAAGCTAAAAAGTTTTCTCCACCGTGAGTGAGCAGAGACAGCAGCGGCAGAAGCAGCGTCCAGAAGTGATGGCAGAGAGCCACAAAAGATAAGCGGCAGAGGCATTACGGCCAAGCAGGAGAGACACAGTGTTGTCCGAAAAAGAAGCTAGCAGCAGCTGAGAGAACTGAGTTCTACAGAGAGGATGTTTGGGGGTAAGAACTGCTAAACTCCCCTAAACTTTCTTTGAGATCCCTCCGAAATGGAGGGGGGTGGACTCTTACTGATTAGAAGTCCTAAATGGAGTAAAGGAGCTAAGAAGCTCGGTTGTCCTGAGAGCTCAGCCAGGGCAGTGTGTGGAGGATGACCTTGGGGCCCTCCCTTGCTGCAAGCTACAAAGAAGCTTGCAGCCATCTTGAGGCAGGGCACAGAAGCTCTGCAAGGGGCTTGAGTCCCCTGAAGATACCAGACCATCACAAAGACCCCCTGTGTCTTGTGGTATGACCGTGGTGGAACGACCTTTGTCTGGAGTGAACGTAGCCCATGGAAGACCCCTTTGCCTGCGTCAAGGGGCTGAGGGGGATACCCCCTCGTGAGTGCTGGCAGAAATCCAGCTATCAGCTGCTGCATGTGAAGAAGACAGATGACTGCTGCCGTAGAGAAACTGCTCAGAGACTAGAAGGGATCTGTCCTTCCCTCCTGGACTTTTATTTGGAGGGGAGAAGAGATCTGATCCACTGTAAATACTTATGTCATGGTAGAGATAGTTGAGATCGTGTGTATAATGTATTATAATATTTATTTGTATAGTCATTGTAATATATTCCCTTTCCCCCACTTTGAGTCTGGCGTTTTGTCTGGAAAAAATCATCCCACATTAGGTTGAGATGTGAGAGGGGGCTTAGACTAAGGAATTAGATTTCTGGAGATCTCAAACCATGACACTATGCCAGATAGGCCAGACCTTCTAATAACTAGAAATTTGCTAGGAGTCAGTTACAGCATAACAGAGATGATCTGTGTACCTCAATTCTGACAGAGTTTGATTTTGTCTCTTCTGTGCTCCTTTAATGAGTCAATTTGTAATGATTTTCTGTGGTATTTTTGTTAATGTATTTCCTGCAGTCATCTGAAATAATTTTGAAGAGCAAGGTGGCCTGTGTGTTTAGTATGATTTGTTAATATGACCTTTTAATATCTCTCACAGTAATTTAAATCTTGCCTAATAAATTAAACAATTATGTTAAATTGCATTAAATTTACAGCATTATATCTGTAGCAAAGAGAAAAGAGGAATGCTATTGTGTTACTGAAGGCATTTAAAGAAGCTTTGCTGCATTCTTCTTTCTATTGCCTGCTGGTAATTATTACCTGATTGTAAATATTGTCGTACGTAAAATAACATAGCAATATTTTGTATTATTACATCTAGTCCACAGTCAGGAATGTACATTATTTCTTGTTCCAGATGATTTAATTAAAAAAAAAAATCTGTCTCCAACTGAAGCTTAGCTTTTTCTTCAGTTTGAAGATTTGCTCATTTTCTACTCTTGCATTTTATTTTATTTTTTTTCCCCTCAATATCATGTTCTTGTGGGAAGTTCAAATCAAATAAAAATTGTATTTTGTCCAGATTCAGAATTCAGAGACATAGCCTGGACTCACAGTCATGCCAATGGGACACTTGCCTTCTATTTTCTGGAGATGGAGGAGAGAAAAAATAGAGAAGAGACAAAAAGATGGTGATGGAAGTACAGCAGGGAAAGGAATGGCAGAGCAAGTTGTAACTGCTAAGGAAGACAGGAGAGGTTTTCAGATGCAATTCACCTTATATTATCATTGGTGCAGGCCATCAGAGGACATCACAACCTTAGCTGAAATATAGGGTTTAACTCTTTTTTTACAAAAAATTAGAACTAGGCGATTTTTAAGGTGCCTTCCAACCCAGACCATTCTAAAATTCAATTCCAACAAGTGCAGGTATGTTCTTGACTTCCAGTGGCATCACTGACACGCTGTTCTTTTGTTGCCATTGTTTGTGTTATTCTCTGGTTGTTTTTTTAGATATTTTGGCATTTCTTTTATGCAGTTGTCAGACCACATTCACATGAATGACAATGGGTTTATGGAAACTTTACCTTGGTAACTGTTGTCAGGGTACCTTATGGGCCCCTACAGGTACTTTTACGTCAGCTTTCTGTAACAGGTCCACCAGACAGCTCAGTAATTTACCTAAAACACTGTCTTTTAGGTTTCTCAAGGCAAATGTTGTTTCATTTGACCTTTGTTTTTTGACTTTCAATGTACTTCAAACTCCAATTGGATTGTTGTTTCTAATATTTTTCTGGAATTGATGCTTCTGCTTCAAACTTAATTGCTTTAAACTTCTGCAATATCTCTGTGATTTGGTTGCAATAATCTCCTTTTGAGTGACTCAATGCAAAAGAGTGTGTGTCTGGTCATTTCTCTCTTTATTGATAAAATATTTATTTTATCTTTATTGATAAAATCATCTGTATTTTTGCTGGGGAATTCAGCTCTTAAGTATCCAATTCAACATCAGAACATTATCCTTCACACAGAGTCTGTGAAAGATAAGTGAGCTGCTTGTCGAGCTCTCCACTGCTTATCAATTCTACATAGTCTTACTGAGTTGTATTGAAGCTTTGGCATAAATTATACCAGAGTGAAAAATCAAATGCTTCTCTTGCCATGTGTAAATCTTCCTAGATTTTCTTTAGCTTTCTTTTAGGTCATTTCATATCCTGGCATTCCTAGATTCATCCTTTCTTGATGGTATCCATTCTAAGCTGCTGCTCTGGAGCTCTTAAAAACCTTTTTACACTACTGTCTTTTTATGCTACTGTGCTGCTGAAGCAGTTGAAACAAACATACAAATTAAAAAATGTGAAAATTTCTAGGAAACTACTGGTTTGGGGCTTTCCAGAAGAGTCTACTGGATAATTAATGGAAAAGTAAATTTCGAAAGCAAAAACATATTTGCTCACAGTTGTACCCATTTAGTTTCTGTAAAGCCTAAAAAGATTGTAGGGAGCAATCTATTCTATGTTTTATCATGCTTTTAGTCAAAAGGTGTATTTGCCTCTAAAATGAAGTTTTAATTCATATATATAAACTTTTAGATACACTGTGGTGTACTCATGATTTCATGACATTTTATATTTTGTATGATTTTCAATTAAATATGTTGATTCTGTAATTTCTCACATATTTAAGGTGAATAATCAATATTTTCTATTGTTAAATTCTATTAATCCACTCAAGATTTATTCTACATACGTATGCCATATAGTTTTAAATACAATAAATAAAAAAGTGGCACTGCTTGTTAATCCTGTAAAATTTTCTTGAAATTATGATATCCTGCCATGTCTCTTGAGTCTTCCTGTTAAAGTTTGGAAAACTGTCGTGGTATTTTCTGAAAGTTCAGAGGTTGTTATGGGATTTAGTGGCATAATTTTAGTGGAAAGCAGATGTTTTAGACAGATGCTGGGATCATTGAAACACCATTGCTGTCTTATTTCAGTCATATCTAAGGGAAATATTAATCCATTTTAGGAAAATAATTTGTAAAAGTATTTTATTTATATGAAATACAAATACTCTCCTGAAGACTTTTTTCTGTACAATAAATGTAAGATTTTTTCCAAAACAGTATTATTGCCTTGAGTAGTTACAGAATATTCAGTCTCTAACTATGGAAGAAGAAAAATAACTGCATAATAAGAGAGAAACCTGTCTTCATTAGCAGTATATTTTTTAACTATTAAAAGTATACAGAGACTTTGATTCATTGGATGAAAGTGATTCAGAAAGCAGATGTCGCTTTTTTTTTTCATGCAAAATTATGCTTGTGTTTCAGCCAGCTTTGTCCTTTTCCTCACACAGGGCAGTGCCTAAAATCACTCCTCTTGCTCCTTAGGTGTTTTGTTTTGCCTTTTTTTTTTTCATGGCTTTTCTGTTTTCTTTTGCAGCAGATAAATACAAGGTTTGGGCACATGCTGAGTTTTAAGTTAGTCCAAAACCTCCTAGTTTTGCTTATGTTTGGGCTTTTTTTCTCTATGATTCTGAACCTGGAGACTCTGATTGTGTCTCTGGCTTTGGAGGAAGACTGAAGGGTTGGGTGTATTTAGTAGCAATGGTTGCAAGCTTTCAGAGCTGAAAACAAGCCTTAACTTGGTCAGAAAAGTGGAATATTTTCTTTTCTGAAGTAACCTAACACTGAAAGTGGGTAGGGCAGCAAATCAGACTGGGAGATAGGAAAGCACGAGAATGGCCATGCTGTCAGAGAGGTCAAATATTCTGCTTCTGGGAGTGGTTACAGTAGACGTTCAGGTAGGAGTTTGGAAATGTTTCCAGGAGCAGTCTCCCAGTATCCAGCAATTTGGGCTATCTAAGGTGAAGGGTGACTGTTTCTTTCATGTGTTTCAGTGGATTTCACTCATATGACTGCTTACTTTTCTTTCACCCCATGCAAGCCTTCAGCTTTCACAGTGTCCTGTGGCAAGCAATTTAAGTGCATGTTGTATGATACCCTCGTACCAGCCATCTGCCACTTGCTAGATTCAGCTGATGCTTTCCATTACTAGTATTGAAGAGGTAATTTTAGTAAGTCAAGCTGAATGTGAGGCAAAGTTATTATGCTTTTAGAAAAAAAAAAAGCCTTATGAGTTGAAAAGCATGTTGAAAAGCTTCTTTTCAAAAATTAATGAATTACAATTAAGTACAAATAAATATGTATCTTGCATTACTGTCAGGATTGTCTGCTCTGCTAGAACCATTAAAGCAAAGGGATTGCTATTCATTTTCAGTACTTCTCTGCATTTTCTAAAGATAGGTAAACTTCTGTCAATAAACCTTTTGAAACTAATATAGCTGTATTTTTCACCAATCCATTGTTTTCTGATGATTTTAATTAATAGAAGATTTTTTTATTGTTGCTATTATTCAAAGCAATTTTCTTACGCTGGTGTCAGTCTTTACCTATAAAAATGTTACGTGTGTGATGTTTATTTTCAAGACATGCTTAGATTACTGCCCTTGCTGTATACTTTATGACATTTCTTGTAGGATGAGAATATGATTTCTCTGTCAACAAACAACATCTATTATTTTAATGATATGGTTATTGCATGTGGTACACTTGCAAGTAGGCAAGTCCCCCAAAAACAACAAAAAAAACCCCACAACAAAGTCCTTTAATACTGAAGAGTTCATAACTGAGAAATTTCATTAGATTGTTTTTGTTGGTTTCTTTCTCTCGATCTGACTTTACATGGAACTGTCTGATCTAGAACTTCTATTTTAAATTAGACTTATGCTTAAGTAGCCCATTTGATTTTGAAGGACCCACATGATAATAGATACATTCACAATCTTTATTTCAGATTCTTTGCTGGAAAACAGAACAAAACAACATCATGTTTCACATTCTTCAACTTGTAAAGAATTAATTTTTATAATTTTAGAATAGGCTTCAAAAATAACATACATGACAGAAGTGAGAGTTGAAGTATATGCCTTGTAGATTGGAGTAAAATATGTTTATAGATTCCCATTATCCCAAGAAGGTTCATATATTCATATTTTTTGGTTGTTCTGTCTAAATGGTATATGTTAGTGACTTATATTTTAGCTTTCTTTAACAGCATAAAAGGGATCAGAATTTTCTTTTTAAAGCTTTCTGTGTTTTTGTTATGTTACTTGCAAGGCAATAGTTGTGATTCTTACTCCAAAATGGAAATGTCAGTGCTCTACTGCTGGTATATTTAATTTCTTACAATATGTCGTGGAAATTGTATTACTAGATAAGAATAATATTGCTTAAGATGGCTTGGGAATTGCTTGTAATTCTGTGTGTCATAGAAAGGGCTAGTAACAGATGACCCTGCTTAGTGATATATGGAAGAAGCACAGTGCAGAGATGCCTCAGGTATAAGTATCTTCCTCTTGGGTGATAGCAAAGAGAACAAGCACTTGAAATTCTATAAAAAGTGTTTTCCAGGGTATGCCAAATTGTTGTGTCTGGGCAGATACTCTTTTCACAAGATTCTTACTGTTGCTTCTGAAACCTCTCTAGCATGAGGCTGGCTGGGACATCTAAAGTGTTGTTGGCAGGATGTTGCTCAGGACCAGTCACTGCACGTGCTGTAGATTCTATTGTTTCAAGAGTTTAGCTGATGGTCTCTCCTCTGGAATTTAACTTTCACAAATGTTGATAATTCCTTGACCCTTTCTGCAGTCACATTTGGTCTTGATCTCTAAGCAGAATAGTTGAATCTTAGGGAGCTACTTGAGAAGAAAATGATCAGAATGAATAAAGATGACACAATTAGTTTCAGAACCCATTGAATAAAAGATCAAAATATTTTGAAAATTTGGGATGAGGGTATAAATTTAAATAAGGAATTTTAGGTGATGTGAATTTTGCTTTAGGTATTGAAAGTTTGAACTTACTTGGCAGGTGAATATTGACATGGTTATGAGGACTATGATTACTGGGAGGGATGTTCAGGAAATAGGCTTTTTAAATCACAAAACAAAAAGCAATTAAAGGGAAGTGCTAATCAGCTAAAAGCTGAATCCAGTGTCATGGCAATTTGTAATTACCTTTTACCAAAACACAATAGTATTAAAAAGAGAACAAACAGATTCTTAGTAAAATCTTTCATGCCTGCCTGCCTTACATGTTTTAGGGATGCATATCAACATATTATATAAACACTAAAGAGCAATTAGAGATAATCTTTTATCCTACTATGATTTCTTATACTGTGTTTACTGGTTTAGTAAATTTTAATGATCCATGTAGAGGTTATTCACATGATTGTGGAACATCCAGTTAAAAGATTTCTGTGTTATTTTGAAGTAAAATGCCTACTATGCAAATGTGCACATACAGTACTCCAAAAAAATGTCTTGTGTTTAACACTTGAACACAGCAATGAGTAACCGGGATAGGGATTTCTCAAAAGAAAAATGAAGGGTCAAGAAGAGAATTCCCTGTGAGAATTAATCTTTTTTTATTCATAAAATGAGAATGTACTGCCGTTTGAGGAAACAATTTAGTCATTCTTGAAATATATTTCCATTAACCTCTGATTTAGACTGGATGGGTACAGTAAAACAGTGTTGATTTTACTGAAAATTTAAGTTGGTCAGCATTCCCTTAACAACTACAAAATTTACTAGAAAGTGACCGCTTGTTGATAGAGTTTCCAGTCAGTCACTCTTTTCTTATTTTTCATTATGCTACATTAGAAACTTTTTTCCTCAAAAGTGATGCTGTCAAATATTTGTCTATTTAGGAACTTGGTTTTATAATTACATACTTGTTAGAACTGCAGTGTTAAAATATGGAAGACAGCTTTAGAGAAGCCTCCTCCTGTTCGTAGGCATAGTGAGCACAGAAGTAATTTTTTTATTTCTGTGAACAGCAGTGGCTGCATTTAGTATGTTGTTTAGTACCACATGCCTTCCTGTTAGTTCTAGATGGAGTATCCTTTCTTACCACCAGAAAGGCAAGGCAACAAATAAAATAAATCAACAACAACAAAAAAGAGCCAGGGTAATTGCCCATTAAGCAACATCTCCGGGATTGTGTGTTTCTAGAAATGTGTAAATCAAGCTCAGACATTTTCTAACAGGCATTCTCCACTTCAAATATTTTCTAGTAGTTTGTGTGAGTCCCGTGTTCTGTGTTACCCAAGACATCAGCTTACACTTGCTCTATGGCTCCTAGCCCATGAATTGGACTTTGCTTGCCAAGAATTCAGTCTGCACATGTACATGCCTGTACTAGCAGCTGCCTGCAAGGAAGCAAAGGGGCACTGGGACTATTTGCTGGGGTGACGTGTTGGTCAGTGGTAATCAAGAAAAATGTATGCTCTCTGTCTGTGTCTACCTGCTCTGGAAAATTCATGGCAGCTTTGGCTACATTTGCTTCCCTGAGGAGGGGACAGGCCATGGGGAATTTTTCCTGGAAATGGCTAGATGGCAGATTTGGTTCTATTCTATCTTTCATCCTCCCTAACTAAGTGGTCACAGCCCAGCAGCTGGTGGTGCTGCAGTTCCTACTGCCTGTGCTCCCATTTGAAGGCAAAACTAGCCAGGCTTTAGCAGATCCTGTTGTTTATTTCAATCTTCCCCTTATGCTTCTCTGAAAAATATGCATGTAGACGAGGAGAAATACCAACTTTCAACTTTGTATTGAAACATAGAAAAGACACCTTGCTAGCAAAAAAAGTTATATCCTTGCTGCATAGGAAAGGTTTTCCAAGAAATGGGAGAGGCAAAAGTTGCAAGAAAAAATTTACAAGAAGCAAAACTGTTGGAATATGATGGATTGAGAAGATTTGGACAGAATACTTTTCTGCTAAGATGGCTATCTTCTAGAAGTGTTAATTTTATGACTTCCTAAACAGCAGAAGTGTATAAACTCTCATCTTTCTAGTTTGATTAAAGTTTGTATCGATATGTCAGTATTTTATATAGCACTATGTTGTGTATAAATATTTGTTGCAACATACGTTTAAACGTGGTATCATCATGGGACTTTTTTTTAGTCTAAGCAGATGTTAATTATAGAAATAGAAAAGGAGGAAAGCTTTTTGTCAATAATCAAACATAGTGGTGCTTCTAGATTAATTTTAATTGTTTTAATTTTGTCCAAAATTTCAGCATTTCGGTCTTCCATTCTAAACCAAAAAGAAGTTTTCCCCAGTTAGAGCTGCTTCTGTCTTATTACAGAGAGTGTGCAAGTGTTGATGACACTTTGTCCATTGCTTACATAAGTATCTGAGCTGAATGGGAGCAAATACTAGTTGCCATGAACATACCCTCTTTCTTTTCGTCTTATTTTTATTTGCACTGTCAAAGTACTGTCTCTATTCTGTAGGTCCTTTGAGATATAAAAGGAATAAAAGTTACTCGCCTATACTGAGAAAGTAGTATCAGTCTTCTGCATGTGAAAATTCCAGGCTCACAGACTTCATCACTAGAAATATGACTTGTGGCTGCTGAAATGACCTAAGAATTGTAGAGAATTTATTCAAAGCTAAATTTATTTTCCTTTTCTTGTTTTATATTGCTGTTTTTAAGGGCATTTGAATAAATTAAATAAATGTGCATGAACCACTAAGACAAGAAAACAGAAATACTCTAAGTGCAATTTAGAATTGCACTAATCTATTTCATGACCTGTCAGTAAGACTCAAATTCTGTCCAGTAAGAGAGCAGCAGCTTGGAATTTGATCCAGGACCATCTGATCTGTTGTTTTCCAAAGAGGAAGTATGATAAAGGGCCAGGGACCTGGAACATAGCAGTTTCCTTTAACATATTAGTTCTGGTTCTTGTGATAGCATTGTAAAGAAGACAGGTAAGAGAACTTCCTCCCTGCTTTCAGATTAAGTAGTAAATATGCATTCTATTCCAGGTGGTTTCCATGTAATGTAGGAGAAGCTTGGAGAATTAATTTCAACCAAAAGCTTTGACACTTTCTGCATTTTGAACTTGATGATATAAATTCATTAATTCTGATTAGCAGATCATCAGATCCAGCCAGGAGGTCCTTGTAACCCTTGTTTCCATCTCATGTAATGCTCAATCTTATATAAATAATTTTTTTTAACTTATTTAACTCTGAAAAGTTTGTATTGAGAAATCATAATAAGAAAATAATTTTAAAAATTAAATTAAAAACTGAGGAGCATGAAAATGCATATTACTGCTAGGAAACACATTTCAAAGTACTTGGTGAGGCAAAATTGACAAGGACTGATCTCATAAAAGATAGTGTCCAAAATCCATATTGCACACCCATCTGATCTGTAACAAGAGTGGTTATCTTAAAATTTGCTCTGAAGAACAGAATTAGTGTTACTTAAGGTTGGTATTAATATATTCTGGAATATCAGCATATATATGAGGCTTGCTAATTTGTAGCCATACCCTCTGAACTTTCTGGGTGGACTAGCTCTGTGTGTGTGTGCATGTACATACACTGCTACCCACTTACAGACACTGGTGGGCAAGATTAGTAGCTCTATTACCTGACTGTGCACCATTACGTAACAGTAAAGGTATCCCTCTACAAATTCTGTGGCATAAATTTGCAGTGGTAGTAATTACATCAATTAGTGCTATGGAAGACATCTAACAGAAGAAACACAGACACATTTTGTTGAGATTATTAAATGGTTTGGAAAGGTTAATAAGCCTTGAGCCAGAAAATGTTCTAGACTGATTTTTTCCCCCATGGTTTTATAATACAGTGTTTCAAAGTGCATTTGTCTCCAGAAAAGCAATTATCTGAAAAAATACTTCCTCCTTGCCATCAGACTTACCCTTTCTGTTCAAAGTCAGTTCTGTGTGACTAAAATAATCTTCCTTTAATGCAGAGAAAAACTAATTAGTTAACTTGTACCTTCTATTATCCATAATAAATTAGATAGCTTACTAAGTTGCAAAATTAGTTGCAATTTTCAAGACCTACCTGAAAGGAACACAATTGCCTAACTGCTTGGAAGAGTTTCTCTAAAGCATTTCATATAGATTCCTCACTTAAGAATCAAACAAAGATTTTTACTTGTAACCTCGTACGTCTAATATCCAAATTACAAGAACTAAAAGCATAGAACATCGTTTTTGTTTCTACATGTATGTTTATAACATAGTCTTTTTTTTTTTTCTGGGCACAGTCACAGTCTATCATTGTAAAGAGTTTCAGGACATGCTGCATCTGAGGTTCTAGTTTAGAGTGGGATGAATAACATCCTGCAAGACCCCAGGAACTACTCAGTTGCCAAAACTCAGACATCTAATACCAAACTGGATAACCTAAGGTACACCTCCTGGCTTACAGCTGCTGACACTTATGTAAAGCTCTGCTCGTGATATGCCTTGGATACCCTTGGGCATCTGAAATGGCAATAAATATCGGCATTCAAGCTACTGCGTTCCACCCCCTGCTTCCCTCTGCTGGGCAACTATCTCAGTTTGCTGATGCCTGTTTGGTCAGATGACCCCTAGACAGAAAGTCTAAAGAGCAGACTTTGTAGGGCTTTAAAATCATCTATTTCATCGAAATTCAGTAAATCATTAACAACAGTTATTGTCTCAACTTAGAAAACTGTAATTTAATCTAATAAGCAAAGTAAATACATTTATCGCATCACTCTTAGTTAATAGTAAAAACAATCAGGCATGACTGTCCTAGAGTCAGGTGTTTGGTATTTGAAAAAACAGACTGTCTGTTTACCTCTGGTTTGGAAGGAGGTTTTCCCTGATTATACACTTTGATTTAATTGGACTTTAGAAGTATGCAAATACTTAATATTGTCTTTTTATATTTTTTACTGTCTGCTCTGACTTCTTGGCACAGCTTTTGAACTGTAGATTTTTCTTATCAGGTTCCAGAGAGACAGAACTGGAGTAGGCAAGGCTGGGGATAATGTGTTTTGGTAATGAACCTAATTTTTAAGATGTCTAGAAAACTCAGCAAAATTACTTTGGTGTGTTGAGGTTTTGCAATAGGATGGCTGTGGTCTCTTAGTATTGTCCCTGAGGTGGGAGTCTACCTGAAAAACATTACCCTAGGGTGCTTCAAGACAGATTTTAGGTTTAAGAACTACTAGCTCAGAAGGTCAAAGTGAGCAATCTCTGAGCCACAATCTTCCACAGTTTTACCTGAAGAAGGTAAAGTGCTGTATTTTTGTTAGATTCTAATGGAATCAAAACCAGCTTGCATTATTTGTAAAAACAATAATTGTATAATAAATTTCACACTTCAGAAAGTCTATAACAGTATGTAATTTAGTCTGAGTGAAATTATTTGATACTTTTTCATAGACCCATATCAAAGCCTGGACCCGTCTGGCTTTGTACCAGTGGCATAAACAGTATTTTAGACTTGCTAGAGCTATCGGTCCATTTTCTAAAATATATAATTAATTTTCTAGCAGCAATGATTTTACCTTTCAGTTCTGGTCATCTACCTTCTGTAAGTGCAGCCTTTTTCAGAACAAAGTCATCTCATATTATTGGTAGACTTTTGCTGTTAAGGAGTACACAGAATTTCATTCCGGAGAGAAAACTCCCCAAGATTTAAGTTTTTATCTTCCCAGTTATTTCCTATGTACGGAAAAGATTCAGGAAGCTTCTGTTTAAAATTCCAGTTTCCAAATACAGGACAGGTAAATTTATATTGGATTAAGCTGTAAGACTTTTAAAAATTTTTTAGTTTGGTCAGTGAGCTAATTTGGCAAACTGACTCTTCCACTTTAACTGACTCAGAACTGGCTTGTGTATTTTCTACTGAGATTGAGAATTTGGACTTTTGTTTTCTAGAGGTGTCAATTGAATAGGTGACTGTCTATTTTTAGGAGTAAAAAAGTCTTTTTTGCTTTTTATTTTATTTCTCAGAAAACAGAAATCCACCAATTCTAATTATATGCCTAAAACAAACAAAGCTGTTATTGTTGTTTTTCTGTGCATCACTATTTTATGTCACAGCCTGTGGATAATTAGGTAAAGAAAACTCTCTGACTCATGAAGAGGAGGTTATGATGACTTTTCATAGTATGATGGAGTATTAGTTGTTTGGCTGTTACCACCAGAAAAGGAAGCATTTCTTAGAAACAATCATCCTGAATGTATAACTGTTCTGATTATGTAAATACTACTGCCAATTTTAACGGTATTCCTTACACTGTCATCTGAGATGTTGTGCTGCAGAAACATTTTCACACTGTGCTTATGTACTGATTTTATTTTATTCCCAGGTCCAGTCTGTGTATGACATTACCCAGTATGAGAATATTTTTCCTTTGTGCATGATTCTGGAAAAACTTCTTCAAAATAAGACAGAAGAAAGTAACGTTTCGAGCTCAGACTATGAAGGAGAAGAAAAAATCAAATTTCTGAAGAACCTTGATCAAATTATTCTTCATCTCTCAGATGAATTCCCTCTATTTTCTTTATATTTATGGAGAGTGAGTGTTCTTTTAAACTCAGCTCAAATGCAAATTGATTAAAACAAGCAGCCTACTTTTTAACAGTGCATTTGTTTGGGGAGTATGCATTGGAAGGTTTTCGAACCAGACAGGAAAATTGTTGTTATTGGAAAACATTTACTTTAAACTACTATTCTATACACCAGTTTCAGAGATAATGCAGTTTGTTTCCAAACTTAAATATAGAAAAAAATGTAATAATCCAGGTGCCATTTTGAATAAATGCTGTTTCATGTAATGGAAAACAATATGTTGGTGTTTCTGTGCACAGTGAAAATGGAACACAGAAAGTTGTTTCAGGTGCTGTTTAAAATAAACACTATGAATTTTAAAGTTGAGTCATAAAATGTGTGTAGAGATTCCAAGTTAGGAAATTATTCCCTGTCCTTTAAGAGTTGTGTAGTTTCTGTATAATTTAGATACAGTGTCTGGTTGGCAGAAATAGAAATGCTTATTTTTAAACTTAGTAACTCATCATTACAAATACTTATAGGACATACTTCGTTAACAATTTAATCAAAATAGTAATTACCTGAGCAAAATAAAATCTGGTGCTCAGTTTTACAACTTTCTTACACTCGTATACTGTTTGGCTTTACTTGCGTATGCACAAGTGTAGGTACAGTTGGCCTAATTCATTCTGAGTTGCATAATGATTTCAGAGATCTAATCTGAATAAATATAACTCATTTAGTGGCTACTTTAAACCTCTCTGTTCAAAATTAATGAATATTGATAAAATCCTCTCTGTGTCTTTTCATTTTATCTGATTTTTAATTTTTGTTTTCCTGTGTGATGGTATTATATTCATAGTAATAATTAAAATAAAAGATTTTAACAGAGTTTATCTTAAACATAAAAGGTCTTTATAGTGTGAGTTCAATAATACCTTAACAGAACCAGAGTACTTAATTTATCTATAATGATAAAAAACATTTTTTTCTAGTAGACAAACAACATTTTAGTTGTATTATGTCTCCTAGAAGTGCATACTTCCTGTAAATATAAAAAATTTTGAGAATTAGTCCTTATCCTTCCCCTTGCACTTGTTTCATCAGATCAATTTTTATGTCAGGAAAATTTGCTGAAACACCATTATCTTGTTAATTTGAATGCATTTATTTTGTAATAAACCTTTGCTTTATAAATATGTAAAACACATTGATATTTAGAAAGCAGGTGAATTGGCAGGTGAATTACTGTGATGGTGAATTGGCTCCCCAAAGAGTGTTTCGTAGTTTGACACTGGCCACTGTTCTGTTTCTTTATATTTGATATATCATATGGTAACAGTTATTTAATGCTTTCTTTTAGCAAATTTTTTTCTACAGAAATGTTTGATTTGCAAAGCAAGTATTTCTGAATAGTCACATGACAAAATCAGATGAGTTTAGCCAAACTAAAGAAAATAAATATGTTTTGTAGCTACTCAGGAACTGCCATGCCCTTTTTATTACTACTTTACTTGCTTGTTTGGTTGTTTCAATAAGATAAGAGAATCAGTTCTCCCTCCACAGCACTGAAAACATGGTTACAAAAAGAGCAAGGAGAGAAGTCAACAAAATGAACTGTTATCTAATTGATATCATTTTCATTTTCATTTTTTCAAAAAAACTTCATTCAAAAGTAGTTTGTAAACAAAAGACACAAAACAGAGGAGGATACTGGCATCTGTATAATAGCAAACTGTGTGTGTTTCAAGACTCTAATTCCAAACAACAGGTTCAGCACTAGATTGCACACCACTGCACATTTGCTGATCGACTGGCAAAAAATATTTTTGTCACTAGTAAAACAACACAAGCACAAAGGGGCGCATATTTTCTTCTTTGCAGATTGTAGCATTTTCTCACCAGCAAACTCTCTAGGCCACTGGAAAAGCAATGGATATTTTGGGAAATATATTCATTACTGGTAAATTTTGAAGTAACTGCTCACTTGAGACATGATTTTTGACATGTTTTTTTCACAGCATAGAGAGAGAGGAGGTTTTGTGTCCAGAGATGGCATAACTACATGGCACTTATGCTCTGACGGGAATTTGAAACTGTTATGCAGTGTTGAAAGCATTGAGGCAGTGAGAGTTCCCCTTGTAATGCCATTGGAGCAATCTAGACACACGCTGGCCTCTCTGCAAAAGGGATGTCACCTGGTCACCTGGGCTCTCTTTATCTGTTTCAGTGGAAAATTAAATAATGCAGTGAACAACATTAATGAGCACCTCAGCTTTGGTGGGAGCAATAACCTCTGCAATCAGAATACTCATTAGATTGTCGTCTTGCATTTCTTGAAGAGATTTTTCACCAAGATGGGACTTGCCTTAAGATGAAGATGTGCAAAGGTAGACACATGCATTTAGATGTCTCCCTGTGGTTGAGATGTCTAATCTATGAAACACTTGCAAAGTACCCCAATGTTTTGGCCTGGGTATCCAGCTACTACCACAAAGGACTGCAGATCTTCTCTAAGACCTGCATCACATTTTCTCTCTTCACGTAGATGCCTCTGATACCCTGGAGCATCTTTAGTGGCACTGTCACTTAAAGTGTGTGCTTAGACAACTGAATTGAGCAGTGGTGATACAGCTCGTGAACATCCATTTAGGTGTCTTAATGTGAAAACTAAATCCTACCTTTGTGATGTCTTATCTGTTTCTTAGAGTAGGAAATCCTAGGTTTAAATCCCTGCTCTTCAGACAATTTCTAGTCTTGTCTGATGACTGTTAGATGTAACTTGAGTAAAGATCACTGAGTTTTGTAATAAAACAGGATGACTGAGACAGTCCCTGGAAGATTTACAACCAGGTTACAAGTCTTGGACTTAAACTAAGTCTTTTAGTTTTACATCCACACATCCAACTTTTACCTATCTGACCTCCAGAGAGGAATACCAAACCCAGAGAAAGTATCTGTGTTCTTTGCTGAGTGTAGGATGTCTCAAAAGAACAATTCCAAAATCCCGTGTGCTGAGCATAACACATCGTAGAACTTAACAGAAAACACTTAAAAAAATAACTCGGTCTGATCTGTCATTGCTCCCTGGAGTGTGTCACCTGAGTTACACTTATAGTTTTAGAATGAACAGTTCTTTTGTCTTGCAGATTCTTTTTGTAAATAAATGTACTTTAAAATTTGGCAAAATGATAATGTTTTGCAAATGCAAATTTTTCAGCCTTATAAATACAAATATATATCTGCATATACACACAGGGTTAAATTATATATTTATATGGTTGAATTAGCAGTGATTATTTATTAGTAGCCTAATTTCAGTTTATGATTTTGTAATTTGTTTTTCTGCCACATTCTTAGCTTCCTGGATGACTGTCTTCTGTACTTGTCTCCATCTGCTTTAAAAAGAATTTTGTGGTAGAGTGTCTCTTTTTATGAGAGTAGAAAAATTATGAGACAAGGAAAATAAATTTTTATTCTAGTGCTGTTCATTCACTGTTCTATTCACTGAAGAATTTTACATACCTATTAATGACAGCAGTGGGTGGGATTTTGAAGTGAACTGTCTTAGGATATTTTTGTAAGCCTAATTTGGAATCTTTTCATAATATGCTTGTCATTTACTGATTTTACAAGTTATTGCTTATATATGTTGGTAACAGTGGGGAAAAAGAAAAATGTACCTTGTTTTAATCTTGTAATAATTTTTTTTTTCATTCAGTACTGGTACAGAGTAACACTGTATAGTTTACTGTGGTGCAACATTCAGCTGATGTTCACATGAGCATAGGAAAATTTGGGCTGGAGGGGACCTCACGGCCTCCAGTCCAACCTCCTGGTTGAATCAAGTTTAGCTGTGGGGTCAAACCAGTGTTGGTCAAATCAACATTGTCTATTGCTGTTTTAATATTCAGTCAGGTATTGAAAACTTTCAAGGATGGGGACTGGATAACCTGCTTTTCTGCTTGACTGTCTTCATGGTGAAAAAATGTTTCCTTGTATACAGTCTGAATTTGTATATAGTTGCTTCATTTATGACATGTCTTCGGTCTTCTCACCACCCAGAGCCTGGACCTATCTCCTTGATACATTTCCTACAGACACTGGAGGCTTCTGTTAGGTCCCCTGAAACCATCTCTTTCCCAGGCTGAAGAAGCCCAACTCCCTTAGCCCACCTCACAGCACAGCTGCTCTAGGCCCAGCCATCTTGGTAACCCGGTGCTGAACACACTTCAGTTTATCAGCATCTTTTTGCTGGGGCCCCAAAATGGGCTGTAGTAGTCTAGATGCAGATTAATGAGTGCTGATTACAGGGAGGTAATCCCTTCCTCAATCTGTGCTCCTTCTGACACAGCACAGGATGCTGCGTGCCCTCATTACAGCCATGGCCACTGCAGGCTCACAGTCAGCTCACTGCCCGCCAGGGCCCCCCAGGACTTTGCCTGCAGAACTGCTCCCTAGCCAGGCACTCCTGTATCACTGCAAAGGACTCTTACTTCCCAGCACTTGTCCTTCCTTTCATAGTCTCCTGTCAGCCCATTCTTCCAGCCATCATCAGACCCTCCAATGACATCCATGCCCTCAAGCATATCAACTAGGATTCCCAATTTTGTGTCATCTGCAAATTTGATAAGGGTGCACTCCATGACCTCCTCCAGGTCACTGGTAAAGTTGTTAAACAGGACACATCCCCTGATAGCTCCCTTTGTTTCTCCACTTGTAACAGGCATCCAGGTAAAGTGCAGCCTGTTAACCACTACACTGTGAGCTTGATCATCAAGTAATTTTTTCACCCACCTGGTTTTTAGTCTATCCTTGCTTTGCAAGTACACTGACCAAATCTGTCAGCACCCATGTATCTAAACCACCTGATTCCACAGTGGGGAGATATAGACATATACGAGCTGATATATGACAAAACTGCAACTTGATCTTCAGCTACCCCAATAGTCCCTCCTATTGAACATGTTCACCTAAGCAGGAGGGCCCAGGAGACCTTGTTGAAGGCTGAGACTAAACAGGGCTTCAAGTTTCTCAGCCTTGTATGTGCCTGCTATCACAAAATCCTTAATTTGATTGAAAGCCGTCTGTGAAATACTGCGAGGTAAATCACTTTGGAAGTCATCAGTAATGTAATTAAGTTTATCTTTTCACTTCCAAGAAATCTAGCTTTGAACATCAGATTTGTATAAAATTATTTAATCTGAAATTCAGTTTAGCTTAGCTTGTTTTAAAAAGCTATAGGTTTAGAGGTAATTAATATATGTTCATATTTTATGTTCATATGATCTAGACAAGGGAATTTAGTCTTTAGATCTCTTGTTGGTATAGGAACAGAGGACTCAGAATGACTGTTTCATCAAACCAAAAAAGTCTTACAGCTTCTGCTTTTTTTTTTTTTTAGTTCTGCAACCCATGAGCATGTCTAGCCTGCAGGGGCAACTAAGTGACCAAAACAACTTCTCAGAGGTGGAAAGCCCTACTCATAAGTTGTTTTACACAGTAGAAGTGAAGGATATTCTCCAGAATTCCCGACTTGCAAGGGAACACTGCAGTGCTCCTTGTCTGCAAGGAAAATTGCAGTGACTTCTGAGCAAGCATATTAAAATTACAGTATTGACATGCAGAACCTCTTTTAGCTCCTGCACAATCATAATTCCTGTACCTATCTTCAATATCCCCTTGCCAAGGGGGGAAGCATCTGAACCCAAAAAATAAGACTGTGGAGAAGATGAAGAAGGAGGTGTATGTGAGCAGGACCCTTTGACAGCACTGGAAGAGCTAAGTGGGAGGAGGAGTACAGGACTATCACGTGGCTGGGCAACAAAGACACAATGTGCAGAGAGATCTGTACTCTAAAAGAACATCATTTAACCTCTTCACAGGAAAAAAGGGAAAATACCAGGGCAAAAGCAGATTGTTTTTGTAGTAAGGTATTGTCACCTCATTCCCTCACAGCCACAAATCTGATTCCAGCTTCTTCAATTCTAATCCTTTAAAAAAAAACTCTTCTACCTCACTGTCCCATCGCAGACTTCAGCTTAAAAGAGAAGCAGTTAAGAACTCCATTCAGATAATAATCAAAGGACTACATTAACATCAGCATCTTACTCTATTTCAGTTGAATAGTGAAAAAAGGGGCAAGTTTTAAAATATTTTTAATTATTCATAATGCTAAGCACAAAAAAAGCATAGGATGTTTGTTTTCATTCTCTGATCAGCTGTCCCTATATGTATGTTTTCCTTTAGAGCTGAAAGAAGTTTCGTATACTTATTGTTTCTATAGCTGTATACTTGTAGCTTTCCTGCTTTGTGGTTTTTTTTGCCTGTCACATGCTAGAAACGGTCTTTTGCTGTTCTGCAGTTCTTAATTTCCTTGAGTTGAGACAGGTTCTGCAATTTCATCCAGATGGTGTGCTTCACTTAGACCTTTATTAGATCACCTCCCCCTTATATAAATTGTTCCACCCTCCTTATATTTTAGTTTTCCCTTTTTGCTTATAAGTAAATTCACTTAGTCTGCACCTGCTTTCTTAATTGAACAAGCAAAGTTAGTTTACAACCTTGCTTTAATTAAGCCATTCTTTCAACGTGGTTTCTTTTCAACTTGCTGATTTCAAATTCATCTTGAATTCTTTACAGTTATGCCCACCTTTAGAATAGTTATACTAGAGAGGCTCATCCTTAATAATAGCACTGCTTACCAGGCTTGAGTTCATGTTTGAGATACTCATTTAAATTATACTTAAGGAAACAGTCTCAGCAAACCAGGAATATCCCACAGTGAATAGAAAGACTTCCAAGACAAGTTTGGGGTTGCTCTAAAGAGCAGTCTTTTTCTTTCTTTTCTTATTTCTGCAAATGCCATAGATTCACATGACTTGATGAAGGCCAGTTCTGGCACCTTACAGAATTCAACTCTTCAGTATATGCGGCTTAAAAAGCAGCACACATGCATTCATCAACATTTTCTCTGACACAACAGCATGAGAAACTGTATACTGCAGATTTTAGTAATGATGTTTGTTACTCCTCTAAGATGTCCTGGTGATTTCTTGCTTTGTCCTGTCAGCTGCTCTTTCTGGTGTTTCTTCTGTCAAAGCATAGCTTTTTTTTCAGTTATAATTACTGAATTTAGTTATATTCTTTGAAGACTTTCCAGCCTATGAAGACTGAAATTCATCTTTGTCCTCCAGAGTAACCAACCTCCCCTGACCCCAGCATGATGACACCCACAAATTTCATAAGTATACTCTGATGTATTCAGCCAAGTTTGTACAGTCTGAGGAATATTATGAAGTAAAAACTCTGGAGAAAACAACAGAAATTGAAACTCCTGTAAATTGCTATTATGTACTGAAAGAAAGTAAAGCACAGAAAGGACTTTTAAAAGGCAGATACAAAGTCTAATCTGTTTTCTTGTGGTATAAATCAGCTCCATTGCATTAGTGAAGCATTTACTTTATATTTCTGCTGAATGCAAGTAAAAACTGTGTCAGCCTAATTTTCCTATTATCTTTTCAACATACAGAATTATCAAGGGTTTACAACCACTGAAGGCTGTGAATGTACTTATATACTACTCTTTTTGTTACCTGAGGAAGATACTGGGTCATTGCTGAGCTTCACAACCCTTCAGTCTGTCTTCCTCTGGAAAGTTGTTACTTTTGGCCATTGCATATTCTGAGCTTTGTCTTTCATATTAGAGATGAGGAAATATGTCTTGAGCCAGAAAAAGAAAGAATGAGATTAATCTTGTAGTTTACTATTTTTCTTAGTGACTGTACTCTTTTTCTTTTGGGAGGCGTGGGGTGGTGGTGGAGACAAGAGGGCTAACTATTCCCAGGGGGATTCTCAGTATCTGTTTTCAGGACTTCTACAGGATATCAAGATGCCTCACTGGTACCTCACTGGGTACTTGTTATTCATATGGTAATGAGTTCTCTCAAGATCAAGGTTCTTTAGACCTTAGACATAAGAGTGTTTTCCAGCTAATCTTTCAATTTATTTTAGTAGCCATCCATAAAAACGATTCTGAGGGCTGAGATAATTCCACATTGACCTTACTCTGAGGCTGTCTTGTCCTCCAATACAAGAGAAAGGAGACAGATCAGAAGAACAAAGAAACAAAATGACAAAACCTGATAATGCGTCACAGAAAGTGCCAACTTCACCAACTCCACCAAAATTTTCAGCAGTGTGTCATCCTTTTAAGAGTCCAAGCAGCAAGACCAAATCATGCCTTTCAGGGTCCTTGCCTAGCTGGAGGTAGCACGGGCAGTAGGAAAAATGTTCCCACAGCCTAGTGCTGTGTCCTCAGTACTGTGCACCTCTGGGATCTACAGCACGGACTGGTTTGGATCACTAGGGCAGGCACTCAGACACTTAGCAGGTAGTTCACTACAGGTCTTCTTTATAAAATTAAGCACATTCTGCTTCCTAAATAGAGAGCCAGTTGCAGTTTTTCTTTTTTTTTTTTTTTTTAAAAAAAAGGGAGCCCCTCATAACTAGGCAATGTAGATTGCTAATATCCCATTCACTATTAATTTTTCCTTATTTATCACTTATTTTTGAGGTAAACAACCAATTTCAAAGGAGACACTTTTTCTCTTTTTGTTTTTGTATAAAAAGCTCTGTTCAGTAGAGACAATTTATAAGAAATTATGCAACACTTTAAATGTTAGGCTGCCACTACTAGAATATAATAGATTTTTTTATAGGGTTTTTTTGTGCAGCAATTTATTCTATTATTCAGAAAATGGATTGTACTATTTTATCCTTCAAAAGTCTACTCGTATATTAGAAGCTAAGAGAAGGATGAAGGAAGCCTGTTCCATATGAATACCACTGGACTCCAAATTCCTTCTTGTGTTAAGCTACTGTTGAAAACTTTTCTGTGTGATATTAATGTATGCTCTTGAGCAGCATACTCTACTTCACTTTTTTTTCTCCTAATGATTATATAAACCAAAATTGACATCTGAAACTGTAACAAGTAAACAGACTATGAACTTAAGGATTCTGTTTGGTATTTCTAGTTTTTTCTCCTAAAGAGAAAGAAAATCTACTTAAAATAATTTATGCTGTAGTATGAAAATCACTTAAGGCAACAAGTGAAACAAGTAAGTTGAAGAAATAAGTGCCATTTCTGTATCTCACTGGAATTATTTTTGACACTTTCTGATTTTTTTACTCATTAGTTTCTCGTAAAGTTGAAAAGGCTACTAGAGGCGGGTTGCACTCAAGTCATTTCACTGCTGAGTTAGTGATCCTATGCCACACAAAATTCCCTTATGGTTCTTTTGAAATAAAATAAGGGGTTTGGTTTTTAACAAGGGAAAATGTTGACAGCTGAAAGGCTTTGTTGCATTCTGTGACTAGACCACACAAAAATATCAAATCTACTCTTACTGTTAAGAGTAATCCCCTCTCCTCCGGTCTTCAGCTTTGGTTGGCAGACCATACAATTAGAGTTAATCTGAACCTGTTTGGAAATTAATGAGAAGGGTGAAATACTGAAATTTTGTGATCACCTTTAAAATTAAACAATCCCAAGGTTTTCCTACTTATTTTATTTTTGCAAGATCTTTCAACCCTGTTTTGGTGGCTGCAAGCATAACGAAGGGTTAGATTCTCTGTTCCTTACTTGGGGTAAATTAGGGTGGGTTTTTTTGTTCCAGTTCCTGATTTATTAATTTATTTTAATTCGGGATGCACCTATGATGCAGGAATTAACAGAAAAGCAGAGGCATGAATCCTAAGCTCCCGTAGCACTCCTGTCCCAAAAAGCAAGAAAGACAAAAACCTTATAGATTACACTGATGAAGAAGCCTGTGCAATTTTGCTTTTTCATTCTGTATTTCTTCCAGATAGATTATTTTCAAAAACATTTGGAAAAAAAAGGGCTCATCATAACCAGATCATCAAATCCACCTTTAGGCTTAGGGACAGAATTTATGTCAACAACACTTCAAAGGAAGACTAGTGAACAAACATCTTACTAATTTCCTGATAAACAGCAGAACATTTTACATGTGCTACCAAGTGTTGATAAACAGGAATACATCCATTTAATATTCCCTGTCCCTGGTCAGATCTTATATTCCTCATTTGCTTTCATTTAACTCTCTAGGCTGTCCCCTGTGATTCAGTCTTTCCAGGCAGCATTATTTGTGTTGATATCCTGAGCTGATTTGATAATAGCTTTCTGATAACATTATTCTGCTTAGAGAATAGTAATTCTAGCTGTGACTCCACCTGATCTGCTTTGTATGATTGCAATCTTCCTTAAACGTGTTGCAGCTGCTTGTAAAAACCACAGTACAGTGTGCTGAATACATTAGTCACTTAAGTCCACTAACACTACTGGACAGATTTGTGCATTACAATTTAGATGTACATCCTTTTATATTTTTTTTTCAGTGAAAGAAGTAGCTAAGATCTTCTAACCGGTCTCTGATCACACTGAAATACCTATGGTTAAGATGGGTCAGTCTAGCACGAATGTGCTCTTTTTGGTAGCTCATTTCAGCTGAGATGGGTTTGGGGTGTGAACAAGAGCAGTTCAGTAGGTCATCATGATCCCAGGAAACTGCAGTCATGAGCAACTGGAAGCTGACCTTTTCAGTCAGTTCAGCTGCAGTCAGGAAAAAATGTGTCTGCAATTTTACCAATTTCTGGGTTCTCCTTTCCTTTTTGTGCACTTAACTCCTTTCTCTCTTCCCCCTTCCTCATTTTCTTCTTCTCTTAGATACCTGTACTATTTGCACCACTCACCACGTAGATGCAAAGAATTATCCTAAGCCAATATGATCTGTAGGGCTTCTCACAAAATGCATTTGCAGGTATCTTGTTTTGAAAGGTGGCCCCAGAAGGTTGTAATAAGGACATTCATTCATTCTTCTTACGCAATATCCACGTAGGTCACTCATCCAAATGCTGAAAATCAGTTGTCCCTGCTCAGTCTTTCTAAGAAAGGCTTCTGGACAAAAATTTTCAGAACAGATATTACCTGTGGCTCTCAAGTACTTTACTATCATTTTGCATAAAGGGTAACATTTAAGACACATCCTTCTTGTTATTCACCCAGTAACTAACGTTGCACAAGCAGGGCCTTGCTAAGTGTGTTGGCATTGGATGGCTCCCTGCCTGCTGCAGTTCCTGTTCTGAGGTGTGGAAGATGTGTAGCACCCTGGTGAGGCCTAAGATTCAAAGGCCACATCTGTACTAGCCACATCACCATATCTTCCTTTGGACATTAAGCCAGCTTAAATTCATGTAGTCTTCTAATCAGGGTTGCCACGTCCAAAACAGCTGTTGTGGGATGACCTGTGCCAACACCTGGGCTGAGTTGTAGGGAATCATACGGGCAAGTGCTAGATGACCAGTCAAAAGAAGGTACCAGGGACTGTTCTGAAATTTCAGCAATAGGTGACTTAACTTCTCTGTCCTGACACTCTCTTGATTCCCCAGTACAAACAAAGTCCTCAGGTTTCAAAGGTCATGCAGAGATTGAAATAAGTTTTTGCGCAGATGTGCCTGTTGCCAGAAATTTGTGTGGGTGTATTAGGCTTTGCCTAATATCCAGCTACGTGTATTTAGAAATTCCATCACAAGGCTTGTGCCCTTTGCCTTAAATGTCATCCTACCCACATGGAAATGTCATCAAAGGTTCTCAGAAGCTCTGGACAGGGTGTCAGGAAAAGTCCTAAAGGAAAAAGGGGAGCAGAGCATTAGAGGGGTGGCAAGCCATGAGGACTGAACTCCCAGGAAGGAGAATTACAGGAAGTCAGAGAAAAGGATTCCTTAAAAGTAGAGCTAGTATCTGTGCTTCCAAATTAGATGGCATGTGAGAGATCACGTTGGATCAGCCATTGGAACCAAATATCAGCCAAATATAATCAGCCGTTGGAACCAAAATACCATCCTGAGCTGAAATCTCTTCGAGATTATTTTCTTCCTGAAGACATTGATTTCATTTTTTTTCTGTTAACTGAAATTTTCTGTGTTTTAATTATTCCTCTGATTAATTTTTCATATCCATTTCTTTGCTGTGTTTGTGATTTGCAAGTTGTCTCCTTATGGTCTGCTTATATTTGAGACTGTCACTAATACAATCTTTACTCCTTCTTGCAGATCACTTAGGACAGTATGAAATGCTGTCAGTCTTAACACCTTCTTCTGCAATACGCTTCAGGATAGCTTTCTGCAGTCATTCACCAGTATTTGTCACTACTTTTTGCTAATGCTGCTTTTGTCAGTTTTTAGTTTACTCAAGTAGTAGCATGTATGAGCCATGGGTAAACTTTCAAGAGGAAATTTAAATGGCAGTCCACATAAGGTCCCCAAGGCAGAGAACAAGTCAGGCTTAGAGGGGGGAATCATTAAAGCTAGGGGTCCTGTTATGTATTCAGATTCCATCTCCAGCACCTGTTTAAATCTTTGATAGCACCACTGATCTTACCTGTATATCAACTCTGGTGTTTATCATCCTGAAGGAAATGGTAATTGTAAGGGGGAACAGCTTGAAAGTAAAGGAATTAAGACTCAGGGGAAGGGAAATCACTCAGAAAAAGAAATCTTGGTTTGACCTTCTAAAGGACAGCTTTACTGGGAATAGGGACTCAAAGTATACAATGGAAAAAAAGAAACTTTTATAAAAATTGGTAGCAATTTAAAAAGTTACAATAGGAGATACCTGTTTTTCAGGAGACTGTCTCCTGAAATAGCTGCAGCTGAAATATTAAAGAAGAGAGAAGCTGAGAGAAAAGATGGATTCACTCAGTAGTGTGCAGGAAATAAAGGTAAATAAACAATACAAAAAATAAAGAGCAATTAGTACGAGCAATATTGAGTTCAGCTTTAATAACCTCACTAGGAACTATGTTAAAATTGTGATTTTTGTGAAATTTATGTTAGTATAGGTTTCTGTTCACAGCATTTTCAAGATTAACCTTTAAGGTGTTGAAATTATCATGAAATCATGGAGAGGAAAAATGGCATTTACAGGTGTTGAGAGTAGGGTAAATACATCTCTCTCTATATATAAATATATGTAAGAAATATATCTTGTAATGAAACTATTGTATTCTATACTTTTATTAGAATTATCAGGCATTCAATTTCTATTTTTATTTGGTTTTATAAGATTTTTTTCAAAACCCATTAGCTTCGTAAGATTCTTAATGCATAAAAGTAGGCAGATTTTGAAACATTCATTTTAATTTCTAAAATTTGAGGCTTGCTATACCCAGTACCAAGTTTCACACATTGAAGGCTTCAGATTGCCCAAAATTTTAAGAATAATCCTCCTCTAGTACAGAAACTCTACAAGTTACAAAGAGTATAAACACACTAACTTAACTTGTGAATCATTTCAAAGAAAATAGGTGAAGCATAAGATGAATATGGAATGAATTGAAAATGCTCACATATCAAAATTTGCCTTAATTCAGAGTTTTAATGAAATTCTGATAATACTAAGTTTGCATGAAATACAATCTCTGCAACTCTGCAATTTCTCTTTTTGTTACTATTGGAGTCTTACCTTAGAATTTCACTTTTTTATTATATATTTGTGTTATTTCTGGTTTTAAATATATATGCATATATACTTATACATATAGTTTATTTATATCTTACTTGTATATTTACTATTATTTTAGACTTATTGCTTTTATTTGCCATAATTTTGTACATAAAATGCAAACATACCTTGCAATTGATATGTCATAGCAAGTTAAACTTCTAGAATTTGAAATGTCACTTTATCTTTTTTTTAAATCTCTTTGTTCCTCAGTTCTGCTTGAAATACGTTGTCATTTTGTCTTTGGTGCCTCAAGTTTGAAACTTGAGGAATTTCTACAGTAATTGTCTCCTAAGAGAAGTCTGTGACGCAGAATAGAAGAAAAGTATGTGTCTCTAAGTTTGATTTTTTTGAGTAGCACTTCTATGTAGGTGTGTTTCACATCCCAGTCAATTTGTCTCATTCAGAAAAAAATTAGATCCAACTTAAATATACAACCAATTTCAGTACTTCGTAATCAAAAAGGTTTTAGACTACAAGTGGCTCAATAAAGTACTAATAATTAAGGATTTCATTCAGCAGATCAGATTGCATTGAGTTCAGCTCAAAGTTGTTTAGATGTGTCAACAATTAATTCTATAGAAACAAATGGTATTCATCACTGAGCTGGAATCCATTAATATACAAATCTTTGAATAAATAAACTGCAATTATAGCAGAATGTAGTCCTCTGATGGAACAGCTACAAAGTTTCTCTCTTTCTAAAAGCTTTTGCTAATGCCTCACTGATTTCTGTTTCCTACTTGTTAAGTTATGGACTAATTAGTGTAGTGCTTTGTTGTAGAGAAGCAGTTTGCACTTTCTGAAATGTTTATCTTTTCATATTTCAACTTTCAACAGTATTCTGTATAAAAATGATGCTGCTCTATATCAAAGTTGCCACTTCATTTACTGTTATAAAATGCTGAGGTGATGAGGACTGTGGAAATTGCTGTAATTCTGCAAGTATTTGTGTTTGCTTACTGTCTCACAGCTGCCTAGGTGTTATTTGAAGATAGGGCTTATCAGCAAACAAAAATTTCATTTACTGAAATTTTTTTAAGTCATTCACTTTAAACTGCTTCCAGTGCAGTAGAAAAGACAAACTTCAATCAAAATAGCTCTTTCACCTAGACCCAAGTTCAAGCTTTTTGCTCTCCTACAATCTGGATAAGGCAAGATCTTGAATCTGGTTCTATCACTTTGTCTGCCTTAGCTTACAAATTGACCATCTCTGTCTCTCACAACTCAGGTATTCTTGCTGGGACTAAGATCTCATTTATCTGGTATTTAAATCAGATCAAAACTTCTACCTAAATTTAAGAATACTTTTCCAGCAATTTTTTTTTAATGAAAACTTCCATTAAAAAACAGCTTGCCTTTCGGGTGGATATTTTTCTACAAAAAAAATGTTTTCTTGAAAGTTCCCGCTCAGCTCTATTTAGCTGCTGAAGGGGGGAACGTTTTTCTACTATAAATCATCCACAGCACTTAAAGATAATTTGTGGAGCAATTAAAGTAGCTACTAAGATTTTATGGTGTGCAATTATGTTTCCTCCATCAGAACATCATTAGGAGAATGCTTGTTTGCCCTTGCAGGTAGAGGTTATTAAATGCAAAGAAAAATGCAACTGGCAAGCAATAAAGGGCAGATTAAGGGACAAATAAGATGTCCAAGGAGTTCTTTGTGAACAGGGCTGTTTTGTGTGCTCAGCTTTTGTTTTTCTAGCCTTCCCTGGAATAAAAATAAGAGCTCAGAAAATCTATTTAAATCCATGTAGTTGGCTAACAGTTTTAAATGCAACTTACTGTGTCAGTAGTAAATACACTAGATTATAGTCAAGTGAAAAGGCAGTATGTGCTGAACTTGAGAACATCACAACATAGCATTGAATACACCTGCTTTTTTCAGTTTTAGTCACTCTCCAAAAGGTAGATTTATGGTTTTTAGAACTGTAGGAAAACTCAGGTTAGAAAGTACTCAAAAGGTCTAGTGCAGCCTCCTGCTCAAAGCAGCATTAACTAGAAGGACAAGCCAGGTTGCTCAGTGATTTATACAGCTGAGTTTTGAAAACTTCCAAGGATACACCATTGGAAGCATGATCAATCCATAGACTGCATGACCTCTCTGGTCAGCGTGTTCTGCTATTTGTTTGGCCTCATGATGAAAATGTTTGTCCTTACCCAGTCTTAATGTCATTTGTTTCCATTTATCCTTGTTACCTCGCTTCTTTCCATCACTGTGAAAAGGCTGGCTCCTGCCTCTTGATAATCTCCCTGTAGGCAGAGAATTGGTGGTGGCGTTGCTGGTTTTTTAAACTTCTTCATTATTAGACATCTAATAATACTTGGGAGAACACTAGAAAATTAGAATTGTTTAGCCTAATAAAGAGAAGACTTAGGAGAACAATTAATAGTGGCTTTCAAGTACATAAAAGGTATATTTAAATATTGTCTCTGATTCTGAATTTCCGGTTCGTATGTAACACTGAAGTTTACAAGGTTACTTGTGCAAATCAAGGTGGCAGAATGAGAGTTGCCAGATGGAGCATACTGTAGCTGAACCACTGCTCAAAAAGGATTAGTTTAAAGTACGGACAAAACTAAGTTGTGCTCTGCTCTCTGTTATAAACTTAAGTTTCACCTGAAACAAAAAAAAAGAAGAAAGCGCAAATTAGTTTGAGATATTTGTTCTGTTTCATTGATAGTTGTCAGAAAAGATAAAAATTGAATGAGCATAAGGTCAGTCTATCATTCGTATTAGGCATCGTCGAGTTTTAGGGAGAAAGTAAAGGAAGGAAGAGGAAATCTCTCTGTATACTGCATAGGCTATTCAAGAGTGTCATCATTTATGTCATTTTTTTCTTGCTGCACTCCTGGAGAGAAACAGAAGTAATTCATCTCTGCAGCAGTACACTGGATTCCCAGGTGTCCACGTTGAAGGTATATTTAACTTCTCATTTCAGACTTCAGCCGAGTAGTCTACTATTTTGGCTTTCTGACTAAAACACAGCACTTCATGTTTTAACCTCTGCAGCTAGAACAGAAGTAGATATTAAAAAAAAACAGGTCAGTAGATACTTCATAACTTCATAATAGATTTCTACACAACTTCACTCAGAATGTCCATTCCTTCTTCTCAATTGTATCACCATCCCTTACTAGATTGTATTAAAAGTGAACACTGAATTTACAGAATAATAAAAATATAAGTTTCTGCCATAAATAATTCTGAATTAAAATTAAATTTAACACAGCAGTAAGCCAAAGCTAGAAGAGCAGTTATACTAGCAGTTGACAGAATAAAAAGTGGGGTCTTTTTACAGATCTTTAAATTTAAAAATGGTTTGAAGTCAGGAGTTAATGTCCAGAGGGCAAATATGATACATTAATCCATGTTCAGAATAATAATAAAAAAAATAATTCAGGAGTTTTGTGACAATAAAGTTATTTAAAGTGGCATTTTAAGTTCTGCAGGGTGGACCCTCCACTCTCATTGAATTTCTGGATAATGCATATGCCAAACCATGCCAGACTGAAGTCTTGTTCATATTCATGGTATTTGTAGATCATTTCTCAAACATTCCTTTCTTTAATGCTCTGTGTAAGACTGTCATGCAAAAATGTAGGGTGATTCTCATTTCCTTTTGTCAGCAGTGGCTCAAGACAGATTGAATATTTTCTATCTAGCACTTCTGTTCTTGTCGGTATAGCTTCAGTTTCATCACTTAACTGGTTTGCTTTGGCCACAAAATTTTCATTGATTACCTTTCCTTTGTGTGTCACATCATCATCAACCACCAACCTGCACCTACAGTGGCTGAACACAGTCACCATGTTACGTGTTTGTTTGTCAAAGAACGTCGCTGGAAAATGAGAGTAAACTCAAATAATTGCTGCACAAGCAAATCCTGGAGTTGTCCTCTGACTGAAAAGTCAGAGGCCATGGGTCTTCAGCTCCTTGTCTGGAATGTGTCATACCTTTGGACACTAGCAAAATTCCAAGTCCTGTAAGCTTCTGAGAGGTCATTCACTTAATGACTTTGCATCAGGAATCCCTCCAGTAGTCCTCCAGCAAGGATATTTTCTACACAGTCCCATGAATTCACAAATCCCGTGCCTGAGGATACATTATCTATATTGTGCTTTTGCTTCCTGACAGCCTTCCACTTTCTGGGTTTGTTTTCAAGACACAGAGGAGTCTGAGAGCCTGCTTTTCAAGCCCTTTGCAACATTAACATTGCATCTGTTTTTGAAGTGTCTTTCTATTTTTGATAGCATGACCAGGAAGGGAGAAAACATTTGAGTTCTGTTGTTCATCCTCTGTCTGCAAAGACATGGTATGTATGGGTGCCATGCACTTTCTGAGATTTATCTAATTCAGAGGACTAATCTACCTGTGTTGTACCAAGAACTTCAAGTGGACTCATTCTTCAACACTTCCTTTGTCAAAAGAGGATTGTTTTTCACCACAGAAAGCAATCCCCAAGATTGTTTCTGCTGGTAATTGGGAAAGCTAAATGTATTATCTCCTGCTAGAGATTCTTAAACTGGATGAATGAGTTGTGTCAAGGTCCAATATGAGACTAGCAGGATGAAGACTATCCTCAGTACTCCCTGGAATTCAATAAAAGCTCTGTTTCCATCAAGAGGTAGCTATGGGTAGTTATATTACTGACACATACCAAGCTGCAACTTCCACCCAAGTGCAATTTATCAGACATTATAATCTCTGAGGGCCTTGGGTGACCTAGTTTGTACCTGTACTTTCTGCAGTTCTTTTGGTTAGACTTGGAGTCTTATACGTCAGGGACAAGTTGCCTCCAGGCAATGACTCAAAGGCATAACAAAAAGGTTATTCAGCACATTTGTGCTCATATGGACTTCTGTGCTTTTCCTTACAGACACTTAAAAAACTAAACTGTGTTTGAGTGAGTATTAGTGCACTCACAGTGGAGTCACAGCTATATGTGTCTCTGTGGGCTGCTCCACTAGTAATATAGTTCTTGAGTCTGATTTAAGGGAGCAACAGTTTTGATAGATTATTAGAAGGAAGTCTGAGTGAGGTTATATTTTGCAGTGCCAATTCCTGAGCAGTAATTGCAGTAAATTGCTCAGAAAATTTACTACCCACATCTATGAAGCTGTCTGATGCTTTTTTAGACAGTGTATCTCTGAGTTCTGTTCCAGCAATCATGTCTGGTTTTTTGCCCAGTCTCTTCCCAATAGAATTTTGGCTGGTAGAAAGTTGGCCAATCTTCATCTTGGTCTTTGAATCCTCGCTTGCCCTGATCCTTAGCCTAGTGCCTTCTTTTCTCACTTTCTTGGCCTTGGCTTGTGCTTGACCATGCAGGTCTTATGTTCTCTACCTCTTCTAGCTCCAGCCACATCTTGGCCTCTAAGGCTTCCTCCCATTTGTGTGTAACAACCCCCAAGAAGAACAACACTGTTCAAGCAGGATCTCAGATCTTAAACATCTACTTGTCCTGAACTGTTTTTTTATTGTTTTGAGTTTTTTTATAATTTTATTTAGGCTATTATCTAAATACATTTAGTTAAGGTGAAAGAATTGTGCTGGAGTTGTTAATTTTTCAGCAGTTACCTCTACTTTTTAAGACATTTGTTAATTTCTGTGAGGGAAGCAGGGATTTTAGCCACCATGAGATTTTAGCATATGAATGAAGGGAAACTAAATCTCAATATTTCTCTGCAACTGGCAAAATTTGTCTTGCTGCCCTTTTGGATGAACCCCCTGAGTCAAAGCGCTACATTAAGAATGGACATTCAGATTTTTCAGCTGTTAAGTCAGGGCCATGGTGGCAGATAGGGCATTAGCTACTGGGCAGAAAGGAGATAGATGGATGGGTTTTTGGCTTTTATGTTTTCTGAAGTAATGGATGTATGTAATATATGTTCCAGCAGTATCACTATTTATGAATTGTTGGGGTTTTAAAAAGATATTTTTTCTTATGTCAGCCTCATGATTTATTCTCTGTGCTAATTCAGTAACTTGATACTTTTAAAATTCAGGAGAAAATCATTATTGATTTATTGGTTGATTCACTTAGACTTTGATTTGATATATTCATTATTTATTTTTAATTAGCTGAATAATTTACAGTAATTTAGCCCCAGTCATTGTTATTGTTATTCACTTCTTCCTTTAATCATAATCCCTACACCGAGAAGAGAATTGATCATTCAAATTACATTGTTAACTCCAAGTTTGTCAATAACTTAGCAAATATTTTCAGTTATTTAAACCATTTTTCTCAATTAATACTTTTGTCCCACCCAGAAGAACTATAAAGTCAGTATGAAAAGCAAATAAGAAAGATTTGATTATTTTGAGGGACAGATATAGCATGGTTAACAATCCTAAACATCCACTGGTCAGATTATGTGACCAATACATCTGTTCTAGAACAAGCAGCAGTCACAAGTATTGAGGCCATGTTGCTGAGAACACAGCTGCGCTGGGCAGGGCACGTCTCAAGGATGAAGGACCACCGCCTCCCTAAGATCCTGCTCTATGGTGAACTTACCACTGGCTGCCGCAGGAGAGGAGCCCCGAAGAGAAGATACAAGGACTCCCTGAAACAACATCTCAGCCTTGGCCATATTGATCACCACAACTGGTCTACTCTGGCCTCAAATCGGGAGGCCTGGAGACACACCATCTATAACGCAGCTGATGCCTTTGAGAACACACGCAGGATCACTCTCGAGGAGAAAAGACAACGCAGAAAGTACCGTGTCTTGCAGAATAGACCACCTAAAGAGTCTTTCTGCTGTGCCTTTTGTAACTGGACATGTCTATCTCGTGTTGGCCTTATTAGCCACCAGCGTGCTTGTAACAAATGTGGATAGAGCCTTTCCCAAATCTTTCGTTCGTGAAGCCCAGCCATGATGATGATAGCATGGTTAAATATGAAGCAGAGAGGGCATGGCTCTGTGTCAGTCAGGGTTTTCCAGTGCCCTCTGAGTGCTGTGAGATATCTTGAGGAAGCCATGGAAGTAAGATACTCCACTTTTGGACTGTCCTTTAAATTTAGCATGTAAGTCATCACCCATTAATGTCCTGGGCTCCTCTGTGGTGTTTAGCTGGTTAGCTGCATTTTAACACATTATTCCTGCCTCTGTTCTGTTTTGGCAATGCTTCCTGACACTGTGTCTGTTGTCCACTGATTTCATTATCATCTTTCATTATCTATGAAAAATACTTATATTCTTAAATAATCATAGAATAGTTTGGGTTGGAAGGGACCTTTAAAGGTCATCTAGTACAGCCTTCAAATAAGACTTGTCCAGAAAGCAACCTTTGGTGGAAATCCTCCTCTGTCCTTTCAGTCCAACTGCTATGATTTGGCTTATTTGCACATAACTGCACCGCGCCTACTATATGTGATTCAAAAACAATTACATCATTCCTAATTACCATTTTGCAACAGTGATAATTTTGGAAGGGCAACTGTCAATAGGTGTGGCTTTACTTTAAAGAATGGTATAGGAGCCGAACTTGATTAATACACTAACTACATTTTTCCTATTATTATGCAAGGACATTTCCTTGTTTATGCTTTTCGAGAAACACTGAATTGGGTTTTTTTCCCCTCTGAGAAAATAAATAAATCTGGAGACCTGATCTGACACAAAATTGAGCATTGAAACAATTCTGTGATGTTCTCTAGGCATATTATTCCTGACTTTATATGACAAGTTTATTGGAAACATTCAGGTAAAATATTCTGATTTATTGCCTTTCCATGGTAGATATACTGAATGCTTAAAAATGCAGTGAAATTAAATTTTTGTGAAATTACACATGCAATAACATCTTGGTATGAGTGAGAGATCACAATTTTAATTTTATTTTAATGTGTGCTTTGATTCTTTATTCTTATATCAATTATATATTCTTTTTAACCCCTGGTATTTCCTTGTTAATATTTCAATCATGCTTTTTATGAAAAAAAATACCTGAATTTCAAGTACTGAGACTTTTTATAGGTGTTACATCTGGTGGACTGTAAACTTGTTACAGGAGAGCATACAACTAAAATTAAAATTAGCAATGTTCTGGTACAGGGTATTCTGTAAGGATAAGTATAGTTATTTACTTGGAGGAAATAATTAAAAGTGTCCTGGAGACATTGTAAGGCATTTAGTTTCTCTAATAGTGTGGTAGTTGAGGGATTTGGAATAAATTTTACATAAACATTCACTATTGCTTCAAAAGCTTGCAATAGATTATATGGTCTAAACTGTATTTAAATTGCATAAATTTGCTCCTACTAGACTTGGTTTGAAATAACTTTATATGGTTAACTCACATAACAAAGATAACTTGATTTTTTTCTTCAGGTCCCAAAACTAACATCTGAATTTAAAAATAGAATCTAAATGTAAGTTTTAATGATTATTATTGCAGAAGTAGTAACCAACCCATGTGTTCATTTCTAAGTCTCTCCTCTGGTCATTGCTGGGAACCAGATTCTGCACTAAGTAAGTTGTGGGCTTCTGTTTTTTTCATGACAATAATGAAATAGGTTCAGAAAATTCAGTCTGAAGTAAGAAAAAGGTTTCTTCTCTCAAAAACATTTTTCCTTCTAGTCTTAGAAAAATAAAAAAAATACACCCATCAGTATCATCTTACTTCTTAATCTTTTATGCAGTAAACCTGAAGAAAACAGTAATTTTCAAAAGGTTTGGGTAACTTTTCATTTCAAACATTTCCAACATGTTCCACCTGGGATACATTGTGATTATTGGAGCAAAACTCATTTGTGTAGAAACAGTGGCATATTTTATTTAGCAGACTTTGATAGCAGCAAGTTCAATGGCAGAAATCAGAAAAGCTTAACCAATTTCCCCTTCTTTCTGCAGTAAAAAGGTTTTGTAGTAGAACAAATAGGCTTTTCTAAGTGTTCTGAACATTGTTACGCATGAAGTACTTTAGAATGGTTGCCAAACTGGTGTTAACATTTTACAGGGAAACCATTCTGTTTGTGAAGGCATTGAAATAAAAGACAAAAAAGAACAAACCCCGTGAATTACACTTCATGTAAATGTGCACATTAGGAAATATTGCAAAACAAAAATATTGTTATTCATGTTCCCTACAAGAGTCACATGGATTTTGTGACTGATGTCATAAACCACAGTAACCCAGGAGTACAGAATTGGACAGACTCATATCTGACAAATAAGCTCCTCATAAGCTTCAGAAATTAATTCACAACTAATGATACAGCAATATGTGATCTTATAGGAAGTGGTACCTAGAACTCTTGTCACCTGGAAAACTGTCTTGCTGTTGAGTAAGTAGGTTGAATACTACAGGAAGGGGGAAAGCAAACAAGCCCAACCCTCAAACCTTTCCATACAGTGCCAGATCTCAGCGTTACTCTTATATATTTTTGCCTGTGTTACATTCCAAGAGTGTATATCTATATCATATGCTATAATTGAAAAAATCCATGTTCTTCATGATTTCCACTAAGTTAATTAAATGGAATTCACATAATTATGAAATTTTTAATAGGGAAGCCCATTTATTAATTTAATTTCATTTACCCTTTCTGCCTTATCACAGGAAACTGTATAATTTTGCCTTTTTGATTTAAGGTAAAATATGATCAGCCTTATAAAGGAAAGCAAATAAGCATTATGTCTTTGTTTCAAAACTTTTAGTAGAACTCTTTCAGAATTCATAATTATTGAAGACCTAGTTCAATAGTCTTAGTTTTCTAGCAACTGTATTTGCAAATTTTAAATGTAAACATTTAACTAAGTCTATGTTTTGTCTGTGACTTAGTGCCGTGTATCAGTACATATTTCCTTTTCTGTTTCTCTGTTACCATTAATGACTCTGTGGAAGTTGTGGTTTAAAAATGGAGAAGGGATGATTTTTAAGGTAGTGGAGATGGTAGTGATGCAGCAAATTTGTAGGAAAATTAAAATGGAGATGGCTGTGGGCTATAGCAAACTTGAGGAGGCAGCAGCTCTTGCTGCAAACTCCTCTTCCACACCTTGTCAAACCTTAGAAGCTGCAGCACATCATGAAATCATTTAGACTGGAAAAGACCTTTAAGATCTAGTCCAACCATAAAGTCCATAAAGATCAAGTCCAACCTAACACTGCTAGGTCCACCACTAAACTGTGTCCCTACACACCACAGTCTACACATCTAAATACCTCCAGGGATGGTGACTCAACCACTTCCCTGGGTGGGCTGTTGCAGTGCTTGACATTGCAGCTAATTACCATCTTCTGAGTCAAGAAAAAATGGAAAGAACCAGCTGCTAACGGATTGTAGAGAAAAAGGGGTCACAGACTGTTGTGTACTAATTTGACAGACTGCACGTGCACTCTTCTGCTGCTCTTGCTATGAGCTGTGTTGCCTCTGGCAGAGGAGGGGAGCAAGCAGCTCAGCCCACCAGCTTTCTCTTGAACCAGCCGAGTCAGCAAGAGCTGGTCTGCCAGTGTCTGCACACATGGCATCTTGCTGGCAAGGAAGGTGATACTGATTTTTGTAGTCTATAGCTATACAGGCTTTGCAACAGATCTGAATAGACTTTTCTGGAAAGCATCTCCAGACCTCACTAGTTAGTCGCAGTTAGTTCAATTGTACGTGGTTTAACTGAGTCCAGTGTTTGTCTGAGCTGGAGCATTTTGTACCTCTGTGACACATTAATAAATCAACACCAGAGAGAGAAATGCAATCAGGTAATAATTTCACAAAATCAGAGCTATTGGTCACTAATTATTTCTCATCACTCCTATTTTATCCTTAAAATCAAAGAAACAACAACAAAAAAAAACTTTCCCACAGGATAAACAATTGTATTTTAAAAAATGCTACTAAAATCTGTTTGTCCTTTTAAAACACAGAGTTTAAAACTGGAATACTTTTACCAGCAGGATTATTTTACAACGCAGTTTCCTTGGATATTTTTTCCGCTTTTTATTCTAATTGTGTCTGCACAGAAGTCAATAGGTATATAAATTATTCTTATTTTGTATTCTAAATCATAAAAATACATACTTTAATAACAGAAATAGTCCTATGTGGCAATGAAAACTCTGAAATTCAATAGTGAAGCAGGCATGCCAGTTACAGTGGAATGTGCATGCACAAGAACTCACCTGGTTTTGTTTGAGAGTCACTGTCAAATTTTTAAGATACAAAATCACTGTGCTGTAGAAGACCCCAGTTTATGTTCACTGCCTGTCCCAAACTCTCACTAAAGGGGCAAATGGATTAAGAAATGACCATTGGACCCAAAGGACTTTTGTGTTGGCTCTCTAGTGAGTTTTACAATAATACTGGTACACCGTGTAGTGTCTAATTAAGTAAACAGAGCTTGCATTTCTGTAAAATTGAAGGGCTACTACAGAGAAATAGGGAAATTAATTTCCCAGGTCTGAAAACAATGTGGCTTTTTTTTTTTTTTTTTTTGGTCTGAGGAAGTATGTAGAATTAATACAGGTTTGCTATGTGAATGTCACCTGTTCTAGCACGATGATTTATTCACATCATTTTGGTAGCCATAGTGAGAGTATTTACTATCCTATGCTATGATTTTTCACTCTGGCTAACGAGGAATTGAAAATCAGACAAAATTATCTGAGCAATAAGAAGAAAGTGTGTGTTTTGTTATTGACATATCTTACATCATGCCCTTGTGTTGTATGTGTACAGCCACATACATTAATGTGCTGCATAGGAGTCTTATGCCAGCAGAAATGTTCTGGGTATAGGGATACAGCAAGGAGCAGAATAGTAGGACAGAATTTAACAGCTTCTGAGTTAATGGTGGAAACTTTCAGGAACGAGCTAGTGAGAGGGGACTTGCATGATGAGAAACAAAAGGGAGAGTAAAATGTGTTTCAGTGTCAAAGGCTAAATTGTAAAGCAGGTTTCTTATATAAAGCAGAGGTTCAGATAAGGGGAAAAATCTTCAGGATATACAGTATGGTGCAAATAGAAAAGATGGAGGGGAGAGAAAGATCAGAGGTGTAGAATAAGCGTGGAGGAGAGTGTAGAAGAGAGGTCAGAGAGTCTACTGCGGATCCTTCAGAGAAGGAGAAAAAGTTTTAATTGAATTTAAAAATACCACAAAGGCTAAGGAAAGTGATTGATAAGGTGCAGCTTCGAGATAAAAAATACACCTGACTTGCCATGTACTTACTGGGAAGATTTGAAGAGATGATGAGCAACTGTTGAGACAAGAGGACTTCACATATGAAAGTATTCAGGGAGACAGTTAAAGCAGACGATGGAAATGCAGCAATGAATTGTAGTAAGATTTCAAGGATGGGGTCAGGCTTTCTCATAGCAAAAGTTATATGAAATAAAGGCATATGTTAGCTATGAAAGCCTCTCAAGGTTTTCCTAATAATTGGGCTCTAAGGACAAAGTCAGAGTCTGAGATTCAGTGCTAATAAAGGTGCTCAGCAAAAAAGAATAACATCCTATGACTGACTAGCGCTGGTTTATCTGGTTGAAATGCATAAATAAGAGCAAAATCTAGTGGAGAAGAAGATACAACAGGGAAGAGCAGCCTCTAAAACATAAAATTAAAGCACTCTTGTGACCTAGATTTAGATAGCTGAATCACACAGGCAGCGGAAAGGGAACATAGTTTTAAAATTAAAGCAGGTGAGATGTGGAGTCACCAACAGTTGGAGGAAAGAAAGCTGCATAAAACAGGGATATGATGCCAATAAAAATCTGAAAGCCCAGTCCTGTCAGAGACCAGATTCATATCTCACCGAATTGTTTGATTGATGGGTTGAATAAACCATATTGTCTGAGAGGAGTGAGGAAGGGGAAGGGCTAGGCCTAGGCATGGAGCCAACATGGCTGTGCCCACGTAGAGCACGTGGCAGGGAAAGCCATGTGGCTGGGCTGTCAAAAAGGCCATGTGGTGGCCCACCCACACCACACCCCCTGGAGCCTCCAAGTGGCTGTGGCACCCCTCACTTTGACTAGAGGGACAGTGAGTGGCAGTGAACAAAAGGTCCCAATCTAGGGGGACTGGCCAAAGTCTATAAACAGGCACACACATGGCCTCCATCTTCCCTTGGCCTCTGCCTTCCTGACTTCTCAGCATGTGACCTCCAGAGTGGTAAATATGTCTCTCTCCTCTCTTTGTCTTTTTGTTCTTTCTTCTCTTGATCTCTCTTGACTCCTGTGGGTGAGTTAAACACCTACTGTTCTGTATTTCACTTAAATTGTATGGACTTTGTGTTTGCTGAGTGTAACAAAGGTTCCCTTACTGTAACAATGCTTGCTAGTCTCAGTAATCTGTCATAATGCTTTTAGGAAGTTGCATGTTATTTCTGTAGAACCCTTTTTGCCAAAACCTCTATTTTCTCACCCAATTAAAAGAAATCTCTTATTGAAAAATGTGTAGTTCTTCTCCAGACATGAACTCAAGGTATCAAAGAATCAAAGACTTTGCAAGCATTCATGTGGGCGAAATCTCTTGAAGTCTAAAATTAAAGTCTACAACTGGTAAGAGCCTGGAGCTTTTGTACTGGAGTATAACAAGTCCTCCTGACTCATTCATCATTTTGGGATCCATGGGTTGAACACTGTCTTGATCCTATATGCCCGTTATTTAAAGAACTGAGGAGCGACCCCTCGGGTGTATGACAGGTGTTCTACACCAATGCTTGCAAGACACCAGGTAAACTTTTGCCATACTAGATAAGTCTGTCTCAAATGAGGAGTTTAAGATTTCATTTTTCTTATCTTTTAGGTTTCATTCAGAATAATTGGAACAGAACAGGAATTCAGATTTTCCCACAGGATGTTTAATTTGTCCAACCCTTTTCACTACCTCTCTCCACTGTACTAGTTGCTAAGAGTTCTTGCAGTCTCAGCAGCATGAGTAATTTGTATTACCTTTCCCTTTGCATGTTAAAGAGAGTGTTTCCTTCATGTATCTGGAGTAGCTACTAAGTGCAAAGGCACACAACTATCACAGCTGTTTCTTCTTTCACCATCTGATATGAGATGACAAAAGGATGTAGGAATTATACAGCTATATAAGAAAAATTTGAAGATGACTGGAATAAAATGGAACAGCTGCTTTCTGAGGAAGCCGATAGCATTATAGCAGAAGTAGAATCATCTCCCTTTAAGCCAGATGTCTCTAAATTAGGAACAGACCAAATAAAATGCTTAAATATTTATGAGCTATATTGAGATCCATAGTTTGGATTTTGTTCCTGACAAACAAACCCAAAGCCCAGTTAGGTACACAATTATAGTAATCATTGTGTGAGGACTATCCAACATGTCAAAATGAGATCCAAATGGCTAAAGCACTGAACAAGTGGTTGTTAAAAGCTGGATATCCAGCAAAATTGGGAAGAGGGCTGACTGTATTTTGAAGTCCCATCTTGATATTCCAGAGCAGACTCCTTACAAATACCTATATAGAAGCCCTTCTTTCTGGTCTGGTTATCCTATATGTAACCATCTTCTCAGAGATTGTGTCTGTGTTTATTCATTAGTAGCAGGGCAAGTCTTAGTCTTTTAAAGGATAGTCTTCGGTGGTATTGCTTACTTCTTATGTACATTCAAAAAGTTTAATATGCAAAGAAAGAAGTCTTGGTTTCAAGATTATTCTTAGGCATAGAATCATAGAATCAACTGGGTTGGAAAAGACCTCCGAGATCATCTGGGATCCAACCCTTGATCCACTGCTGCCGTGGTTACTAGACCATGGCACTAAGTGCCACATCCAGTCTCATCTTAAAAACCTCCAGGGACAGTGAACCCACCACCTCCCCGGGGCAGCCCATTCCAATGTCTGATTATTCTCTCTGTAAATACTTCTTCCTAATATCCAACCTAAACCTTCCCTGACACAGCTTAAGACTGTGCCCTCTTGTCCTACTGCTGGTTGCCTGGGAGAAGAGTCCAACCCCCAGCTGTCTACAACCTCCTTTCAGGGAGTTGCAGAGAGTGATGAGGTCTCCCCTTAACCTTCCCTTCTCCAGGCTGAACAAGCCCAGCTCCCTCAGCCTCTCCTCATAAGACTTGTGCTCAAGTCCCTTCACCAGCCTTGTTGCTCTTCTCTGGACCTGCTCCAGCACCTCAATATCCTTCCTGACCTGAGGGGCTCAGCACTGGACACAGGACTCCAGGTGTGGCCTCACCAGCGCTGAGTACAGGGGAAGAATCACTTCCCTGGTCCTGCTGGCCACACTGTTCCTGATCCAGGCCAGGATGCAATTGGCCTTCTTGGCCACCTGGGCACACTGCTGGCTCACGTTCAACTTCCTGTCAATCCAAACTCCCAGGTCCCTTTCTGCCTGGCTGCTCTCCAGCCACTCTGTGCCCAGCCTGTAGCACTGCAGGGGGTTGTTGTGGCCAAAGTGCAGGACCCGGCACTTGGCCTTGTTGAACCTCATCCCATTGGAATCAGACCATCTCTCCAACTTGTCCAGGTCCCTCTGAAGAGCCATCCTGCCTTCTATCAGATCAATGGTGGACTCAATCCCCTCATCCAGATCACTGATAAAGATATTAAACAAGACTGGCCCCAACACTGATCCCTGGGGGACACCACTAGTGACCGGCCACCAACTGGGTGCAGCACCATTCACCACCACTCTCTGGTCTCAGCCCTCCAGCCAGCTCTTAACCCAGCAGAGAGTTCCCCTGTCCAAGCTGTGGGCTGCCAGCTTTTTCAGGAGTACACTGTGGGAGACAGTGTCCCTGTATTTCTGGCTATAGACCTTCTGAAGATTATTATAACAACCAATTTAAAAGTTACAGTAGACAGGGTAGAGGGGTACTTCTTTAAAACTGAGACGAGTAGGAAGTTCATTGTCTAACACCACAATGGTTGTCATGGTAGCTAAGGTAGTCTCCCTTTTTTCTCGGAGAAGCACCATTCTGTGGGGTGTATCAGGTGCGATCCCAGCAGAGCAGCTCTGCTGACTCCAAACCCTCTTTACTGGGAGTGTATAATATTAAAAAGTTAAGCCAAAATGGTGAATACAGATTGATGATAATAAGGTAGTTTATGAGATGTTAATTGGCATATGGCGTACACCAAAAAAGTACATTAGAAAATAAGTGGAATACCAGCACTGTGGTTAATACTGACACAAAACAAGCAGCATCTGACCAGGTAACAGCCACAGCTGGGTAACTCTGAAGGAGCGGCTGCACTGTGCTGCTGCAAGGAGTCTGGGCAAATGAAATACAATCCATGTTTCCTGTACTGAGTATAATCAGTTGTCACTGGTTATTCATTTCACCAGTTATTCTGATTATGTGTATAATACTGTTATTCACGTAACATCTCTACTAATCCATATTAGTAAAGATGTTACGTTCCTTGGACAATACCATTTCTCTAAAAAGTAAGTTCAGCTAACAGGCACATCAGTGTTTGTACGGCAAGAATGGACACAGCAAAAAGACTAGTTTACTTGATGAATTCAGAATGATCATCTTGTGAATACCAGTACAGGTGTCACATAATGCTAATGAAAAATACCAGTGCTTCAGATTTTTCAGAAATAAATCTTTGCTTTCGAAATGCAATAGACACCTCCTTGATTAAAGTGATCACACACCAGCTATACACTGTCTCTGACAGTTCAATTTGACATACAAATCAGGATTTTCAGGCAACACATTCTAATCAAGTTAGAATAATAAAAATAGTTAAAATCTTTTAAAAGAAGAATGAAAGAACATTTAATAAAAAAGAGTCACATGGTCAGAATTTGGAACTTCTGGGCAGCAGAGCCATAGATTACATTTTTTACCCTAAATCTCTTTTTCCCTGTAACCTAGTATGGTTATTTTCAAGAGGAAAAAAATGAATAAAATAGCAGCAAGGAATGTGTCTAATATTGAATGTCATCCTTTGTTATAGATACATATAAAATTATTAGAAGTGCTTTCTCATTGTTAGGGTTTTCAGCTGGAAGGTCTCTGAAAATGCAGCTCATTTAAAAAAGTACATGAAAAAGTTAGTTTTGTAAAGTTTATATGTACACATACACTGTTTGTTTATTTTGTTGTGGAGGTTGGTGCATTATGTTCTAGGGCTTGTTATCCATGGGTCAGATGGTACTGTCACTTGCACCAGGTGAAGAGCCAGTTCAGGATCCTTCTAAATGAAGCAATCAATGTAATATTGAAATTCATCTTGGTAGTGTTTGTCATGCAAATTCATCAGAGAAGCTATGGTACAAAGAGCAGATAGTTGTGACTGTCTGTTTTTCATGAAGAAAATGAACATATATTTTATAGCAGCATGTAGACTCCATTCCCCTCTAGTGCTGGTTTTATCAGGACAGCTAAAACTTTCTTGTACACGGAGTTCATACAGGCTACATAGGATTTATGGACCAAAACTCATCTAATAAGGTTTCAGAAACATGAGGCTTACACAATTATTTAGTTTTCTGACGTGAAGAGGACTGAAGGGAGATGTAAGGATAATTTGCCTTACACATAGCAGAGAGCATTCCAGAGGATCTCAGTCAGACCAGCTGCTATTTATGTGAAGAACTGTCACTGAGATATGTTTCCTCCTTCTCTCCCTCATAATCTTTTTTCTGTTAGCTTGGTTAGCCTATTTATTATTTTATTAATGATTGTCAGTTACTCATTCTGATCCTGATTTTCTTATCTACAGACTTACAGGTAAGATTTTTATTCTGATCTTGATCAAAAGGGACAGACTCTCACTGCAGTCCCTGTCAACTGGTAATGAAGGATCTGTTTTAGGGCGTGTAACTGTTAATTTGACAGAAGCAAGAGGGAATAAATGGTAATATAGAGGTGTTTTCATGTTGCAAGTTGTGTTCAAATATTGCAAGATGTCTTGAAGGTCTCAGGGGACACATCTTTTCTGTGTCTTAGCATGAAGGTTGTTTATGTTCGTTACCAGATTAGTGATTGGTGTATCAGCTTTAATGTTGCTCATCAAGAAGTTGTAAATAAAATGTTAAAAATCATGTCCAAAGACTTGTGATTCTGATCACTTTGTCTTGTACAAGATTCGAAAGACATCTTGTGTCCCTGTGGAGAGACATAGCCAGTGTGTAATTTTGAAGAAGTACATTTTCTTTTCTCCGGTAAGAAAGCAAATATCTAAAAAAACACTAAGAAACCAGGAATGGATTTTTTTGTTTCAGTTATCTACTGTCCAAGATCAAAGCTCTGACTCCTGAACAAGGAGAAGCTGCTCAAAGGTTAATTCATAATTCATCTAATTGAAACTTGCAGGGTAGACGTGATCAGGATGTGGACCAGAAGCAGTACTGCTATATAGGGGTTTTGACTGAAGACCTGAGAGGAGGTTGAAAAGATCTGGCAGAGATCCAGGAAAATCAGCTAGGATAGTCTGAGTCCTTCTTGCAGGGATGCATACACAAAATAAATTCTGTGTGAATTAAAACACAACTGAAATGAAACATGTCAAGTTGTGTACATTTAGATTCATAGAAAATCTGTGGGATTTGTTTTTCCTTCTTTTTTCCTCCTCTTTTCTGTTTTCTGTTCCTTCCTCCTGTTTTCTGACATATTTAAGGAATTTACACCATCTCAACCATTCCACTTTTGCTGGAAGAAAAAGAAAAATCATTTTATTCATTCAAGTGTGTGTTAGTCCAGTTCTTTTTTTTTTTTTTTTTTTGATAGACTATGTTTCTTAGTTTCATTCTCTTGTAATATTCTGGCCTGCACTGCTTTAATATGGTCTTTTTGCTTGTAATCATTTTACTGCATCCTTTGTAAGGGCTAGAAGAATTTCTTACGATGTGCCAAATTTTTATGTACATTCATAAGATGATGAAGCATTGAAAAGATTCCCCCAAAGTCATTTAATCCCACCTGTGCAAGCTCAGCAGATACCTTATGATTATTTCACTAAACTGTTCCTAAAAATCTTCTGAGCTTTGCTGTGAACCCATTCTTTCTAAAATAAATAATGAAATAAATAAAACCGCAAAAATAAATAAATAGATAAATAAATAAATGGCAGTGTACTAGAAAAGCTGCATTGAATTAATGAGAATTTTTTCACTATAAATTTTTAATAGACATTTCAGCTTCAAAAGCATGTTTCAGTCCCTTCGCTTTAGTATTATTAGATAAAAATTGTATTCTGTCATCTTTGTTCACCATAAACTAGTGCTTACTTCTATATAATGAATTAATAAATCAAATGGATGAAATCCCTGGATAAAGAAAGGAATTTTTAGCACATATTTAGGAAATTATTTGATCTCATTGGTGATGAATGACTTCCTAGATGACAGCAACTACTTTGAGCTGAAGAACTTGTAACTATTCCCTATCCTTGAGAAGAAGTTATACAAAACATTGCTTGCTCACGACTGTGGCACTCAAAGCTTATCTATTTTGTACTGAAGTCATTTCACTGAAAGACAGACAAGCCTAACAGCCCCATTTTAGTCTGTACCAGCTGAACCCCCCCGAGACAGTATGTCTGTACCCCTAAGCTTCAGGTGGCCCTTTGGGTGCAGATGTGTCCCAGGCTAAATTCTGTTAGCAGGGATCTCGTAAGCACACCTTGAGGTAGGACGAGTGATGGGCTTCTTGGCTGGAAAGAAATTGCCTGATATTTCCTGAAATTGCATTACATTGCAGTTTCTGGGTTTTAAAATCAACTGGTCTTGTAGCTGAGCTTCTGCACCAAAGTTGTGTTAAATGGCCAGTATAATTTGAATGCTGGAGCAGAACTCCATCAGTTTGGTATGCTTATTATTCAAAATGTTTTACAGTTTGTTTTAGACTTTGTATTGTGATCTAGGTATGCATTGTTTGTAGAAACCAGGGAAATTCCTTTCCTGCTGTTTTTTTGGTGGCACCAGTGGATTTCTTCACATTTAGTTAAAACATCTAAGTAACAATCTGGAAATTATCAATATTTTAAACAGGAAGCAAAGGATTAGGAGGAAATGTGATTTCTCCAAAACAGAGTAAAACAATCAAGCCTTATTACTTCTGCTGGAAACCTAATCTCAAAGTTTAGGACTTTTTTTCTATTCCAAATACCTGTTTAAGCATTCACTTTAAAGCAAACAATAGAAACATCTTGCTGGGGTCATCTAGACAGAGAAGTGGCACTTGTGCAAACTCAGAATTTAATATCAAGATCTGTTCTTGTAAAATCATGTGTATGTAAAGCTTAAGGATTTATTTTGAGGCTTTGAAAAAATATTTTCTTGTCTTTTCTTTACAAATTTTTATCTTAGCCACCATAAAAACCATATCAATAAGTTGGATCTGAGTGTGTGTGTTTTCTTTTTCCTGGGGTTATTTATTTAATTTGAATGTAATTTGATCAGTGTGAAATCCCATCTTTTAAATGTTAATCTTATAATAAGTCAATATACCTAATAGCAAAAGAATGTATGAAAGGAATATGTTAGCACTGTCCATTGGGCATTGCTCGTTTTGGGGTTTGGTTTTCTTTTTGGTATGGACCATATCACTAGCTTTGTTTCTAAATAACAGCCCACTGATGAGCGAAATGATCCTTTGTATCTATAGTTACACTCTAGTCAAGCAACACTAATCTTGTTACTGCTTGTCACCGTTCTGCAGAGGGAAATAATGGCCTGGGCAAGCTGGAAGTGAGGAGAGGCAGGAGGAAACTGCAGAGCTTGGGAACTGAACACTGTAATAGCAGCTGATGAAACTGCTGTACAACTGGAGGATTGCTTTGTGTAGTATTTCTAGAGGCATCCTTGAGATCAAGACTTTCATGTGTTAATTCTGGGGATGAGATGCAACTTAGCTGTTAGTGAGTTCTGAACATGAAGTTAAATGCCCAAAATTATTAGTGCTTCCCAGTGTTTAAGTTACAGTGGAAAAGACCAGTGTGTGTATCCCCATGGAACAGTAAACATCTCTCATTCAAGGTTCAGCCTGAAGGATATTTTGACCCTCTGAGGCTATTTGGTGTGTGTGATTGCTCCTAAATGCCAGCCCTCACCAACCTGGAGGGATCTGGAAGCCCACAGACTTCAGAGACTGGTTTACTTCAGAGGATAATCTGGCTTATCATCGTGGTCCTTTTCGAAGACAAGAGCAATAAGCTAGTTTATAAAGTGTCTTTTCTCCAGTGTTAGAAGTTGTACCCATGAGAAAAGCCCCTTCCACGTTTCTGACGGGGCTCAGCCTGACAGTGGTGCTGCCTGGGAGAGGTGACTGCCATCTCTCGGTATGAGCAATGCCCAGGGCAGATCTCGGGACTTTCAGGTACTCTGCCCCTGCTCTGTGTCATAAAGGTAGCTCTGTAAGTGAGATTTCTTGTCTTGTGCCACAAATTAATTTTCTTTAGAGGATACTATTTTTTTATGTCTGTTTATTAACAATCACGTACTGGCAGCAGGCTGTAGGCAAGGGAATGTGCCTTCCTCTGTGCAATAGTGAAGACCCAATTTTGCCGTTCAGCTATTACTGACTGCTGCTAGCTCCAGAATAGATCTCTGATTGTCTGAATAATCTTCACTTCCATTGCAGTTCCACACATCCTCCAAGATCTTAACAGTGGAGGATGTTGAAATTTCCTTCCCTTTGCAGCTCAGCTCTCACAAATACAAAGGTGAAGTCTCAAATATGAAACAAATAAACGGAAGATCTCTCTAATTAGAGTTTACTGATTGGTGGTTGTCTTCCCCTTTATGATTGGGATTCATAGATTGGGACAACAACATCAAGTTTTCTGGTCAACCTGAGTTTTCTAGAGCACTAGGTAATGAGTACATCTACAGGGAAGTATGTCTGGTGTGTTTTACATGTTTCCACTTGTTATGTCTTTCCACTGACTGCAAAAGATCGAACTGCTGGCAGAGTCTTACATAACTGCTAACTTGAATGTCTAAATTAGGTAACGGGTTCCACCAGAGATGTTTGTCTAGTTTCTGCCATTTGTAAGGGATTTATGCCTGTGTGGATGGAAGCCCACGTCAGGTTCATTCGTCAGTGGATTTCTGGCCCATTGCAATGGTGATTTCTGTGGTGGGTTTGTTCCTGTTGAAATAACTTTTATGTATGAGTTCTTAATTCGCTAAGAAAAAATGACACATTTTTATTTGAAAACAGATTGTAGAAGAGTAATAAGAGAGATAAATAAAGTAACAAAAGAGTAATAAAGAGAGATAAGTGGAAAATAACATGTATTTGTTTGTGAAAGGCAGGAAAAAAGTCAATATCAGTCAAGGTGCTCAACAATCATCTTAAAATATCTACCACCTCCCATAGGAAATCCTTCTTCTTGCTCTACAGTGAATCCATCTATGCAACTGCTACGCCAGTGCTGACAGGCACTCATGCGTCCCTGGGTCCTCCCACTTCCCAAACCAGTTCTGCCCCTGCTCTCTTGTGGCCTCCTTAGCCCCAGTCCCTGCCCTGCCTGCTGCCATCTGCCAATTAGACCTGAGAAAAGCTGAAGAAAGAGTGATTGAGAGAAATTGTCAATAGGCAGGCTGTGAATGGAGGAAACTAAGCCTTAGATCTGAACCTTCACCTCATGTTGTCTCCTCTTTCCCTGTGAATGGGGCTGGGTTTCTGAGAAGAGATAGGAAATTACACATCCTCCCTGTTGTAAGCTCCTCTCTTGGCTTTTTACATAGGGACCCTACTGTGGGACTGGATTCAACCAGCCTGGGTATAGAAACGCCCCATTTACTGCTGAACTGTGGAGATTATGAAGATTTTATATTTTTTTTCTACCAATCATTTGAAGCCACTATAACTAAACAGGCTGAGAAGGAAACTCAAGACTCATAAATGTTCCTGATTCCCTCTCCCACTTCTACAAGGTGCTTGGAAAGGTGGTTGTTAAAAGGTTATGTCTAGAACTAAATACTCACAAAAGATCCCAATGGGGTGAATAAGACTTGTTAAACCTGTGGGTGACAGCAACAGGGCTGAGTCCTAGTGAGCATCTACCAGGCAGCTTTATGAACTGAGGTTGCTACAACTGAACTCATGAAAGCATAAGATTGGGTAGTTTCTCAGGAGAAATGCAAAACAAGGTAGATAGGGCAATACCCACTGAAACTAGAGCTGTTAGTGAATGGGATATGGTTGGAGAAAAGGAAGGAAAATGAGCAGTAAAAGAATATTTACTTAACAAGTGCATTTACAGCTGGGTGGGGAACTGGAGAGGTGGACTGCTTACTGTCAACATTTGCAAGAGGAAAATTTGAATTTGCCATTTAGAGTAATGTTTTGTTTTCCCCAAGCTGATGCTGAGTTTTCATGTAGTCTCACAGTTTACAGAAATGTAAATGTGAAAGCATGGCCTAGTACAACTACTCGAGGTAGTTTTCCAGAAATTTAGAGTTGAGATTGCAGCTTTGCAACTCCTTGGTTTTCCTGATACAAGACATACATTTTTTTTAGGGCTTTCTAGATGGTCTAAAGGCGATTAGTAGTACTTGTGTCTTTGCCATGTTGTAGAGATTGGCAGATTTGAGGGGATAGGTTTTCAGGGATTTGTAGGAAGCTTGGTTAATAAAACAATAGGAACATAAAAATTCATAAAAGGACCTTTCCTTAAGTCTTGTTAGTTCCTCTAACAATTTTTCCATGAGAACCTTGTCAGTTTTAGAGAATCCAAATAAATTGTATCTGCTGGATCACCTTTATCTACTCACTCATTGATATCCTACTCAAGCACCAGCTTGTTAGTGCAGCATGTGCTGACACCATGCTTACACATTCCCAGCAGACTCTCTCTACCATGTCCTTCTTGTTCTTAATTACAGACTCTACTGTCTCATCAGAGCTGAAAGTCAGTCTCAAGAGTCTGTGGTGGCTCCCCTCCAGAGTTCTTTCCATTGATGTGAGGTTGTATTAGCAGTCCTCTGGCATAATCCTTGTTTGCATGACAGGTTACTCATAAGGGGACAGTGGGGAGAGGAGACCTCAGGCTGACTGCTCTGGTGTGCTGAGGAGCTGCTGTTGCCTGTGCTCAGAAAAGAAAAAAAGAACTGAGCATTAATTATTAGCAAATACATTAAATAATAGCAAAATATTTGATTGAAGTTGTCAGTAATTAGAAACAAGATGAATCATTCATAATCTGCTACTTAAGTGTCTTAGCTATTATAATAACACACAATAAAAAAGAAATTATCAGAGGGTTTCACATGCATGCATAGAGGGCAGGGCATATAAGTCATTCTCACTGAATTGTCAGTTCTGTGACTTTTGCCCATTCTCTTCTATTCAGGCCACTCATCCTCTCATGCTCTTTCTAATAATGTGACTTTGCTTTCAAGTTTGGCGTACACAGGCTTTGAAATTTTGAATGTGTCTGAGGCATCTTTAACAATAAAAGACATTTATTTGGGATTCTTCATTAAGGCCTTTACTACTGCCCACAGACGCAATGGATGAAATCACAGTTATGACAAATGTGCTTCTTCATCCCTTTTGGAAATATTCACACTTGGAGCAGTACACCCTCAAATCTGTCAACTATTTTAGCAAAGATATAAAAGCTCTTTAATTTTATTTTTTATTTATTACTATTTCACTCCTCTATCTCTGATTTAATCGCTTGACTGATGCTCTCAGAATATTCTGCTTTCGGAGGGCTTTTTTAATATTCCATTTGGAGTAGCTTTTATTTCTGCAGTGTTCCTAAGGAGAAATTTGTCCTTTCAGGTAGTTGGGGCATCTCTGGAGTGACAAAGCAAGCAGTCTGGAATGGGCCAGAGCAGGAGGGGGAAGTTACCCACTACCCAAAGCAGCTCTTACTTATTTCTGCTCTTAAAACAACCTGGAGGTGGGATTGTGTGCTACAATATTTTGTTCTCCTTAGCAATTTAAAGATCATACTAATCTTTAACTCCAATCATTAGTGCTGCACATTAGGCCACTGCTTTTTGCCATCATGGACAGAAGGGTCAAACTGTTTCTTTGTGTTTTGCACAACCTTCAGAAACTGTCCTGCTTTGATCTTCTTTCCTGTTAAACAACCTTTGTGTCTTCCCATATATTTTCCTTTCCAGTCCTCTCACGTAGTTGATTTTTTTTCATCTAAATAAATTATTCATGTGCAATTTTACCCACTTTTTCCAGCCCTTTTTGCCAGGTGGTCAAGATCACTTGTTTTGCATGTCTTTTTCCATTACTTCCTCACAAAAATCAGAACTTGTCACTATTATTCTGTGGTTTTATATAGACCTCATGGTAATTTAGGGTAGAGAATGAGAGACCAAGAACAAATTTAAGAAAGAAAGGATGAAGACAATGAGAAGACAGGTTTTTTTATATATTATTGGATCAAAATGCCTGCTTGTCTACAACTGTCCTATAGAACTGTGCAGCACTAATATAGTGGAAACACAAAAGTACAGAAAATTTTTGAATAGTACATATTATGTACTGTCAAAAAGTATAATAATTGGTCCAACTTATTTTCTCCTTTGAATTATATTATTTAAACAGTCATAGCTGAGCTATTTTGAGGGGAAGGAAGTGTGGTGATTGTGTATTAGCTGATCTCACAGAACTTTTTAATTTCCTGAGCAACAGTTTCAGATATCCTTGCCTGGACACCACAAAGGCTACAAAGACTGAGTCAGACCTTTGTAACCCCTCCTTCCATTCCATTTCCTTGTAAAATTTTCTTCATCCTGGGTGGACCTAGTCCTGGAGTGGCATTGTTATCTGTCTCTTTTCTTTCCCCAGACTTCCATGACTGGCCTCTATATCTGCTCTTGCATGAAAGGCTCTGTACAAAGCACAAATGTTGGGCAGTGGGAGTGGGAGGAGAAGGATACCTTTCTGGATGCCTTTGCTCTTGTGACATTCAGCTTCTGTGTCCTTTCCCGAAGTCACTGGTATGATTTAGTTATCACTGTGTTGCTCGTAATAAAACACCCTCAGATAATCAGTGCTCCCCTTCTGGTTTAAAAAGCTCCCCCCTGCATACCTTGAAAGCCTATGGTGATTTTGCTAGGTTAATAAGAGATAAAACTGTTTTCTGGGAGGTTTATAAGTGCTGCATTGCTCACTCACCTCCTTAAAGTTTATTTAACAGATAATCTCTATTGATTTGAAATATCAAGCCATGAGTAACCCTGAGATAAATTAATAGCTGACATAATGCATAAATAAAGCATTTAATCAGCCTCCAAAGCTATTAATGTGCTATGTAATAAAATAAATTTTTTTATTCTGTAGCAAGTCATAAAAAGAGAAGAAAAAGTACTGAATGCCCTTTTGTGTGGTGACATCAAAGTGCTGAGGTGACCACAGTGTTTTGAGCTCTCTGCTCTGCAACTCAGTTGTTCAATATCTGCTGTTTGTTGCACCCATGTTTGACAGACACTCTAAAATGAAGTCTGACCTGTAAATATGCAATTCCCATCAGAGGCAGAAGACTGACCCAAGTTCTCTTTAGCCTGGTGATATATTTGTCCTTTTACAACACTGAACTTAGTGTTGATTTGGGTTTCCCTCCCATCAAGCTCATTTGGGCTTCCCTGCCATCAAGCTCATTGTCTTCTCTAATTGATAAATTATTGTTTCCAGAATAGCTGAATTCCTCTTATGTTTTACAAAACTTTTAAGAACTGACTTAATTACACTGTAGTGACATCATCCTGCTTCAAAAGAAAAGGAAATATGGGTGACTGTAAGGAGCTTGTGTTACTGGATAAGGACCCTTGGCTAGAACAGAAAGTCTGAAGTTGTTCTTCAGCACCTGATAGCTTCCTCTTCAGACCCCACACCTGAGCAGAGGCTGTGTCTCTTTGTGGGTCAAGCTTATTTGCTAAGACAGGCTCTTCCCAAGCTTGTCCTCAGAAAGCTTGTATGTGCTGTCAACAGTCTTGCTGGCTTGCACAAGAATGGGGAAGCCTCTTGTTGACCTGAAAGACTGTAGCGTATTTGGAAAATCTCATCAAAAATGGGACAATTTTCCCTCAGCTAACAAGAGGTACAGTCCTCCCTAATCTTTCCACAGTCCCCTTGAGAAATTGAACTCTTTCTGTGTGCAATGAGAAATACAGATGGTTTACTTATTAGTTCTTAAGTTATGGCCTATGGCAATGTTAAATTATTCTCCAGATTACTCCCTTGTATTTAAAAAAGGAAAAAAGAAGCACACACACATACACCAAAAAAATCCAAAAAAATCCAGTACCAGAGCAGAGTCCCTGCTGAACAAACTGTAAAGATGGCAAGTTGGAAAAAGGGTCAGTGTCACTTAACAAAATAAGAATGTTTTTTAACTACTTTGCTTGCTATTTTTTCAGAATTAGTGTGCTCTTACCGGAGTAATTTTGTGAATATAATATTGAATAGATTAAATACATTCTTAAAAAAGAAAGGCATAAAGTATGATCAGGACATGTTTCCCAATTCACCTTTGGACTCAGTGGTGAGTGATTAAATCACTTTCCTGAAACCTTTGCCCTACAACCCATGTTTCCAGCTTGTGTCTCCGCATATGTCCCTAGAGCAAGTCTTACTGTTCACTTTTATGAACTAGATTTCCTAAATTTTGTATTTATGTCATGTGAATGGAAAACAACAGACTAAAGATTGAGATCCATATTTCTTCAGGAGTAGTTCTATCAGGGCAGTCAGATGTCCCTGGCATCTCAAAAGAGGCAAATTTCATGTCCATTTTCAAGAAGGGGAAGTGAGAGTCCAGAGAACCACAGAACATTCAGCTTCACATTACTCCATGGGAAGAATATGGAGAAAATCCCTCTGAAAGTCCTTCCTAGGCAAATGAAAGACAGGATAACTGGGAACTGCCAGATCTGGTCTACCAAGGGTAGTTTATATGTAACTAACCCCATTACCATTAGTGATGAAATGACCAATACAGTGGATGAGGATAGAGCAGTGAATGTTATTTTACTGTACTTTAGCAAGACTTTGATAGTATCTCATAACTTCTTTGCAGCCAAAATGAGGAGACATGGACTGGACTTGTGGACTATAAGTTGCAGAAAAAATTCTGGGACCATTTGTCTCAAAGAATAGCAGTCAAGGGATTGAAACCTAATGGATAGGTGATAGAAATAGTATTTCTTGAGGGTCAGTCCTGGAGGTTGCACTTTTAAGCATCTTTATCAGTGACCTGAACAACAGCAAGGAATGCATTCTCATCCGTTTGATGCACGACACCAGAAGACTGCAAGTCAGAAGAGTGCAACATGCTGAAGGACAGAGCTGAGATTCAGAGGGATCTGAACAAGAGGAAGGAACTGCTCAATGAGAACTCGGCAAAGACAAATACAAAGTCATCCTCTTGCAACAGAACAATCCCATACAAGAGTACAGTCTGGGAACCTGTTGGGGACCAGCTCTGCAGAAAAGGACACAGGGATCCAGGCCTTCCTTATTCAGAGATTCACAAAGAAATGGCAAAAGGCAGCCAAATTACAACTAAACATAAGGAAAAAATTTCACAGCAAGGTTGGCTAAACACAGGAACACATTCCTTAGGGACATCGTAGTTCCTCCACCCCCAGAAATTTTCCAAACTTCAAAAGGCCTTGAACAGGCTGATCTAACACTGAAGTTAGCCTTGCTTTCAGATGGGCATTACACTAAATGCCTGTGAAGGTCCTTTCCAACCTGAAATATTTTATGATGATTTTTATAACTTGCCCAAAAGGAGCTGGCATATTTCTATCTAGCTATAGGATCCTGAACTGTCAGGATTCAAAATATTCCTCCTAACCATTTTTCAGCAATGCACCTCTGCCACACCTTTTTTCTTCAAAGAAACTTTGTGACAATAATTTCCTCTTCTGAACAGCAAGGCAAATGTCCAGGCTGCCCTTGGAGACCTGGTGCACAGCATAAATGAAACAATGTGGGAACAAGGATGACTCTGTGTGTCTGTTGAGCTGCATTCAAAACCAGAAGTGTTAGACCTTGCAGACTCTTCTTCTCATATGACATCAGACAGATGTGACAGGAAGAAGTTAAATTGGGAGGTCCTATTAACCTTCTGCAGAAAACAAATAACTGCAGAAGTCAGTAAGATTTACTTATTCTGTAGAGAAAAAAAAAATAAAACCTTGGGCAGGGGCAGAGAAGTGATTTTTAAGTATTAATATGTCTCAGCAGTGGGAAATGAAGAATGTTTTGATGTCCATCCATCTGCTTTTTCTTGTGAAGGTCCTTGTCTTTCCTAACACTCTTTTCCCCATCACATGAAGGTACTCAGCAGAATTGGCAGTGAGAGATTTTTCAAATGACAGTCTCAATTCTTACTGCTCCGAGCATTTTCTTGTGGGTGTGTATTGAAATATTTCTGCTAGAGTTGAAACTATTAAAAAATTCTCTGCAGCTGAACTGTGTGCAAGTTTGCATTCTGGTTACATTCTTTAAAATTTCAGCCTTGTGGGAAAAGGGAAAACTTACAGCTACAGTTTTTATAGAGTTTTAATACCTGAACAGCACATCTGCTCCTGGTCTTTGTCAGCATTCTAGCATGCCACCTTTTCTACTCCTTTGAAATTCTCCAAGTTTTGTGTACCCTGTTAATTTGGTTGGGGGAATGTGCCTGTTCAACAGCAGTACACATCTCCAAATCAGTTCCAATCCTTGCCACTCTGAATGCTGTCCACTTATTCCTGCTGTGTTTCCTGGTTTCCATTGATTAGTTTCCAATCTGTAGCAATGCCCCATCCCGTTACCGCATGGTACCACTCTGTGGAGGTTCCATTATGAAGGTACCATTCTGTGGATGTTCCACTATGAAGACACCTCTCTATGGCTCTAGCTTTAGCCATAGAGTTAACTTGGGTAGAAGCAGGTCAATCTCTGCCCACATGAGAACATAGTGTTCAATCAATTTTCCTGCAATGGGATTAGCAGGACAAGCAGCTGCATCCCATGGCATGAGCAGGAGTCAAGCTCCATCCCTGCCTCCTATAGCTTCTGGCTGAAGCCCTGATTAACTCAGTCCATAGTTCAGCATGCTGGTGCAGGCTGAGCAGCGCCAAGTGTCTGAATTGTCCCCTGAGCTAGCTCTACTAAAAAGATAAGTTTGACTTATTTTCTCGTGTTTGGAAGAAACACAAGTTTAATCACCCTCACTAAATAATCCTTTCATTTTTTTCCTTCTTCTTTTTCTTCTTCTTGTGTTTACTCCCAGGATACAATGCTGTATGGTTTAGCTGAAGGCAAGGACACTTTTTGTTGCAAATATTGTGTGTTAGCAGCGGCACCAAGCTGCTCTTCTGATAACAGCCCACAGAGCTGTGCCATCTTATAGGAGAATCTCTACAAATCTTTGACCCATCTCCAAATCCTCCAAAAAAAAGAATGCAAAAGAACTAGTTTGCCACAAAAAGACCCAGGCTGTTCCTCAAATGATGGCTTTGAGGACACTGTTGTAAGCAAATCAAGTAGCTGTCCTGCAGTGTCCTTGTTCTCATTCAACCTTCCAGAAGGAAAGAAGTATGGGTTAGGCTGGAAGGTGAGTAGTAGTGAGATGAAAGGTTTGATAAAAGCTGTAGAGACAAACTAGGTAAGTAGATATCGAGGATATGATCATTAATACAGTGACACAAATGCATCTCCCAAGGAAGTATTTGCTCTGCCTTTCATTTCTTGTTGAATAGTTCAAACTTCAACCTAGCTAATCATGCATGACCATCTAATCAGAAACTTATTGTGGTAAAGGCATCTCACAGCTCACAGCAGCTGCACAGGGTTAATATCACTGTAGCAAAACATGAACAACTGCAGTTGTGGAGGCATATGTTAGACTACACTTCATTGTGATTTTGCTGAGTAGGAGCAAAACGAACATCTCTGTAATTAGTGCCTGGTGACAGCAGCAGCTGAGGCAAACCTGAACGAAACTACCCCAAAAAGGCTAGTGAACACCTAGATAAAGACAAAAATAAGCACCTAATTTGATTTTCTGTCTTTTGTACCTTCTTTTGAAGCTGCTTGAGTTTTGTTGAAGATGTATCCTTTTGAACTGTGGTTTAGAACCACTGTTACCACTTTTCTGTTATACCTAACCCCCCAACTGTGCGATCACTTTTAAACGTGGACCAAACAGCTAAAGCACAGTTTATATTTTCTTTTTATTGACAATATTCATCCTCATTTTCTCAGAAAAGACTAGCTTGATTCAATATAGTAACTGCAACTAACAGTCCATCTTGGCACAGTTCACTTTCGTGCCGGTAATCCTCACATGAGGATTTTGTTCCATTTAAGGCTTTTAAAATCATTTCATGAAACTGGAATTGTCTCTTCATTACAAAGCAAAGCTCAAAAAACCTTTCATTTGGAAAAAGTAAGATCGAACACTACAATGATTTCCTATGAATTTAAGGAAGAATCTGTTGGTCCCTAACAGAACAATGTCTGCTTCAACTCTAACTTGGAAGACTTGAATTTAGCTCATCAGATCACAGAATGCAGGGAGAGAATGAAAATTATTCCCATGTCATATGGGGAACTAAGGCATAATGTTTTGTGGTTTATTCACATTTTTTTATGTAGGACACAGATAACATGGTGGCAATTAAAAAGTCCACACCTCCTTGGGAGCTTTATCTTGCACCCTTATTATTCATGTATCCGTAGCTCAACAGCACTGGTGTGTAATTTGATGTGCTTGCTCTTTGGAGATTACTGTGAAGATCTACTAAATGTAGAAATGATAGAACCATGCCCGATCTCAAATTTGAAAGCTGAGAGGTTTGAAAGTATACACTGCTATTTTTCTTCAGCTTCAGCTTCTCATGGATAATTCTTGAAACATGAGTTGCTGGGAGTTTGTATCACTGCTTTACTGTCATCAAACTGTGAATGTTGAAGCTGTGCTCTCACTAAACAGCAGTGCTGAAAAATTAATGTTGACCTAATTGCAATCAAATAATATATTAGCATGCGTGTCTTTGCCTTATCACCTAATCACAGATCTAAAGAAGGAAGCCAGAAGTGAATGTATTTCTTTCTGAACTAGTAGATATTTTCAAGGTTTGAAGAAATGTGTTCCTTCAAAAAGGAACGTGAAATGGCTTTTCATTCATTCCAAGACAAAAAAAGGAAACAATAATACTTCTTATCAGGACTGACCAGGTTTATAGCATCAGTAGTGTGGGTAATGTATTTTTCCAAGTACAGCATCATATCTAATATTACAAAGATACAGAAGTGATTACATAGTACCAAAGGGCATATTGCTAGCTGACTTCTTTGATCTAAGATAAATTATTGGGTACAAAAATATGAATTCAAAACACTTGTACTGCCCTTAAGCTGTAGAAAGACATCATGTATCTTCCAAGTTAAAGCACTATCCTATTAGACTTTGACTACTGGCAGCTGCTTTCTTGAAAGAAATTCCTTTAAGGAACTTAATAATCCTGGTACTTAGTTGGAAAAGCTTCATATTGCAAATGTAGAGGCTAAAAATTACCTCTTAATCTTGCATTTCCATTACAAAAGTGCTTTTCAGTCTTCCCATATATGGTGCTGTAACAAGTGTAGTATGATGCCAATATTTTATATAACAAATTAACGGCTGGAGTCTGCACTATGGAAAAGGTCAGAATCCGTTTGATTTGATATTTTTCATTCACACACAAATCCCTTCTTTCCAGTAGCATGGCTTAACACCCCAAGCAGACAAGCTCTTGTGTGTGAGCACCTCTCTTGTTCAAGCTGGGACAATGCTGAGAGCATGATTCACTCTGAGCATGCGTGTGTGTGTGTGGAAGAGAAAGAGAAGAGAAGTGAGGAGACAGTAGGGCAGCGGCGTAGGTGTTCAAACAGCAGTGGGGACATTCCCATGGCTGCAGCTCCCTGGACACTTTCTGGTTTTTAGCCAACAGCTACTGAGAAGTGACTGTTTAGAAGCTTTAGTTTAAATGTTATGTTATCAAGAATGTAGGCACTGTTTACTCTTGTCTGTGCATGTTCAGAATCTTAAGGGCATATCTCCTTGGTTGTACCTTTGGGTCAATTCTTGTCCTAGAGAAGGAAGAGAAGGTTAAATAGCTTCACACATGCTAAGGTGGCCAATGTGCTTTTGTGATTCTAAAGTATAGTTAAAATCAATTTTCCTTCTCTTCTGTCCAACAGATACTTTTTAACTGTCTGTTCATCATGGCTTATTTATAAACTGAGGGCAAGGGTTGTTTTCTTGTCCTACCGCATGTTCTGTATAAGTCCAAGGACAAAAAAAACAAGTAGTCAGCTTATAGTGTTTTCAACTTGCCACACAATGCCAGTATTCCATTGAATTTTTCTCATTTGGGGTTGCAGGTATAGCAGATGAAAATTAGCTTTATGTATTTATTTAAATGTTACACCATTGTTCCTATCACTGTCGTGCCACTGCTTGCATTGCCTTTCTGCAAAACTTGTGCAGGAAGGTTTTTCCAGCAGAACCTCTGCAGAAAGCAAATGTGAAATTTTGCAATGCAGTCCTTGTGAGACATGCATTTTCAATTCAATTTCTATGAGCACTGGCACCTGCACATTAAGCACATCCTTCAACCTAGCCCAAGTCAACAAAACACTTAAGGATTTGACTGAGTGATTTCCTCAACTGGGGCCTTCAATTCTGAGCTCACTGCAGTTGGTGTAAGCTTTGATGAGAGCTGCAAGTTGAGAAGCCCCAGCCTTCCAGCTTCAGTGAATATGTGAAATGCCCTTAAAAGTTTTTATTCTACTTTTCTAACCTGGATTATTAATATCTCCTCCTACTGCAACTCTCCTTAAAATGCTGCAATTTGCCATCCCTTGTTTTTGCCTCTTGATGTGTTAAGTTGAGGACTAATGTAGTGCTGTGGGAGAGCATTTTGTTTGTTTTCTCATTACAGTGTTTGTTTGGTAGCTGATTCCCATCCAGATGGATGCAGAGGCCCTGCAGATGCATCAGCAGAGCACTGCACAGCCCTGCAGTCCTCACACCTAGTATTTTAGAAAGCATGTAACTTCAGCAATTTATATATCACTGCTTTCTATCACACCTTAAACAACAAGGAACAGGAGCTGCTCCCTTTCTCTCCCCTCCTCCACTGTCTTACACTGTTTTCATCAACTCCTGCAAATCCTAATCACCAAAAATCTTCAGAGAAAAAGACGTAGTGTTTACACAGATATACCCTGTTTTCTCTATTTCTTTTAAATATGAAATAGTTACTTCTAGAGTTCTTTTATTATTGAAGACTGAGGATGACTCATGAAAGGAAGTAAACATAGACTCAGCCTGAACCAAAGCACTCAGCTCTCACTGATTTAAATAAGAATTGAGCACGTGCTCAAATGCCTTTATTAATTAAAGCTTAAATAATGCCCCAGCAATTGAGTTAAACTGTACCTCTGGATCTACAAGCAAGGATCTTTGTAAAAATTAGGGAAGAAGAGTAGCATGGCCTAAAATATTAAAGATAACAGCATTTTCAACTTGCATATTTCTAAAACTGCATTTTAATTTAGTTCTGGGAATGTTAGTTCTTTCAAAAATAAGACTTTCAAAAGCAACTGCTGTTTGAATTAATTGTCTACTGTATATATTTAATATGCGAGTCAGATCAAGTGCAAATTACCTTTTAGAAGCTGCCAGATCAAAAACTTGTTTTATCTAGGGCTGACTTTTCCCTTCAGGTTTAATAGCTTCTACTAAAGAAAAGGTGTCAAGGTTCCCCTTTTCCAGTGCAACTATGGCAAGAAAAGCCATCATTTTGTCTTTCTTACACTCACAGGTTACATAGCATTTAATAACAGCTTAAAAAGATGCCATTTCATGACAATTATTGAATTATTCTCCCACTTTCAAGTTCTGTATCACAACTGAAGTAGGTTTGTTAACATGCAAGTTGCATCCTCAGCAACATATTTCAGTCAATTTATATCGATATTCTGAGGGTACTTTCATTCTACATGTGTCTGGTTTTATTCTAATTTAGAAGCAGCAAGAGGTTAACCAGGATTTAAAGGAAATACAATAGACAATAATTCATTCCATTGTATGCCTGAACCGTTTGCAATTATGAGTGGTATTGAATTTTTGTAAACTGAATTTCTAATTGAACTTCAGGAAATATTTGCCATCATTACATTTTATAAAAGATAAGAAGCACTGTAGAAGGTTCAATTTTTTTAATTAACTGTTAAGCAAGGTAGACAGTGTTGCCTTTCAATTGTCAGGAGAAAAAGCAGTAAGAAGGAGAGATTAGCAAAGTTAATACCAGCAACAAACCCTCTGCCTCAGCTAAAGGTAAATAAGATAGATAGATAAGATGTGTGCAGCTATTCCAGACCTGATGAACTTCATTTTTTGACAAAAGAAACCACTTGCTAAAAAGGTGTCAGAGCCAGCAGCAACCAGCTCTGGAAATTCAAAAATGGAATGGATGAAGGGTCATATATTGATATCATCCTTGTTGCTTTCCTCCTTTCTTTGGAGGCAACAAGGAAACAAGGATGAGGAGAAGTAAGGGAGCTGCATACCCCTCAGCATAACTTTAATACCCAGAAGAATTCTGGAACAAATAATTCAGCAACACATTCGTAAGTAACTGGAAAATTATAATGATGAGTTGCCATCAACTCTCTTCTCATCTGACTTGTAGCATGTACTCTAATCTTTTCAGATTCAAGTAACTGTTTTTGCAGTGGGATAGTGGTATTTGTGGGTAGAATGGGAGCATGAATACTTTATACCTTGGTTCTTAGTAAGGCTTTTCACAATGTTTAACATGATATTCACAAGCCAGCTAAAGAATCATAGTTTAGATGAAAGAAGTATAACCTGTAAGTTAAATTGTGTTCAAGAAATACTTCTCAGCAGTTTCTTGACAAAAGGGGAAGATATATTTATGCAGCTCTACAGGGTTTTGCCTTCACTCTATTCTAGTTTGTTTTCACGAGCGATTTGGGTGAAGGAACACGTAGAGTGCTTATATCAAAAAAAAACCAAAAACAAATAGAAGAACTACAGTTATGCTGCAAGGCAGAAAATAGATAAAAAGTGAGAAATAATATAAAAAAAATCTGCACATTCAGTAGGAACAACTAGAAAGTGCTACACATAATCAGATATAATAGGGATAACAGAGAATGGGGAGCACCGGACTCCCATCTCCAATCTAGATAGATTGGAGCCCTGGGCAATCATTAGTGGCATGATATTTAAGTCCAAATATTGGATTCTGCACCTGGAATGGAATAACACTGGGCACAAGTATAAATTTGGAGACGAGTGGCTGGAGATCAGCCCTGCAGAAAGGAACCTGGGGTGCTGGTCAGCAGAAGTCTCAGTATAAATCAACAGTGTGCCCTGGAAGCCCAGAGGGCACCTTGTGTCCTGGGGTGCATTAAGCACAGCATCACCAGCAGATCAAGAGAGGAGATTATCCTCCTGGATTCAGTGTTGGTGCAGCCTCACCTCAAGAACTGAGTTTGGAGCCCTACAAGTTTAAAAAGGATGAAGGTCTTTGTGTCCAAAGGAGGACAACAAAGCAGGTGATGGGTCTGGAAGGAAAGTCCTATAAGGAGCAACTGAGGACATGAGGTTTGCCTAGTTTGAAGAAAAGGAGGCTGAGAGGTGACCTCATGGCTCTCTACAGCTTTCTGAAGTGGAGATGTGAAGAGGCAGATGCAGAGATAGGAGGTATGGGAATGGTTCAAAAGTGTACCAGGGGAGGTTTTAGACTACACATTAGGTAGCATTTCTTTATGGAGAGATTGGTCAGTCACTGGATCAGGCTTCCTAGGGCTTCCTTGATGCCCCAAACATGTCAGTGTTTTAGAGGCACTTGGACAGTGCCATTATTGCCATGCTTTAACTTTTGGTCAGACCTGAGTTGGTCAGGCAGTTGGACTGGATAATCATTGTAGGTCCCTGCCAACTGAACTACTCTATTCTACAGAGCGGTTCTCCAGGCATTATAATGTGGGACTGAAAAAAGGGAAATACCATTCTGGGATGTATAAACTACAAGTACAACCAGCATACAGAGCAATCCTTTAGTTCTGCCTAGTAATGCCCAGTCCCTTGCTGCAATCCTCAATCAAGTTTTCTGCGACTTTTCCAGGAAAGAGTGGAAATGTTTCAGAACAAGCTGGAAAAGCACGTCTCCAGAGTAACCGTGGGGCAGGCAAATGTGCATTTCAGATCCTATCCAGCAATACTTCTCCAGGCTTTTCTGAACAAGACCAAAGCACATGAGATGATATAAAATATTCACATGTGATTAGTTTTGTTTGTGTTTGTTTTGAGTTGCTGCTGTAAAATTTAACTTGCCATTCAGTTTGACCCATCTCCTCATGAAGTTCAGGTGTTAATGCAATACAAGGAAAAAAAATGCTTTTTTTCCTTGTTCTTTCATTTTTGTGGATGAGGCTTTTCCAGATGGTGTTTGTGAACAAGGAAATCAAATATATATGCATAGTGGTTACACTAACGTTATTTCTGCTTTGGTTTTGTTGTTGTTGCTGTGGTAGTTTCTGCAAAAAATACTGGTTTATTCTTTATAATATACTGCCATCAATTTGAAGGGTCAAAACAGATGATTCTGGATACTAAACTTTGAGGATAATCCTCTTTATCATAGGACTCTCTCTTGCTATGAGACAGCAAATTACTGTTTTCTTCTGTTTACAAAGTTTTGCTGTGAAAATTTCTTCTGTATTTTTCTTAATAATCTGTTCTCTTGAAAATTCCTATTGCTCACATTGGCTACCTCAAAATTTTGGTTTTACTTGAAGTATTTTCTGGTTCTATTTCTAACTAAATTAGATTCCAGCCTAATTTTAGATAATTGACAATGTCTGAAGTGAATATGTATTTATTTTGTCCACACATGGAATTTGTTTATAACTTTTTCTCAAGTAAATGCCGATGGGTCCCATTTGTTCAGAATGCTGAAATTAACATCTTTTAGCACTAAAAATACATGCTTCATTTCTATCGAGTTTGAGATCATGCAAAAAATGCTACTCTTTAGGTGTCAAATTTCTCATGTCACTTAGTCACATATTTATACCTCTTTTCTTATATCTCTTCTGAAATGAGACATGATATTTAGAATACTGCAGATGGCAGCAATCTTTGAATCAGTTATGCAAACCACTAGCTGTTTTCTCATATAAGACATAGATATGAGACTTCTGCAAATACTCTTTTACATGTTAACAAAGAAATTGGCCTTTAAAAAAGTGATAAGGAAATGAAGTGAGTTCAAAAATATCTGAAAATCATCAACTGGGTGGTGTCATTTTAGCAGGATTCCTGGATCCTTCTATGGTGTGGGATGCTTGAAATCCTAACAGGCTTTACTTATCTGAAATCTTACTCATTCTTCCATCAGCGTCCACGCTGCTTTAGCAATCACCACCTGGCTTTCTGCAGTGGGGGAAGAGTTGGATGCCTCTCGTGATTTGCCAAGTCTTGTGCTAGGAATTAGGGCAGACCCAAAAAGAGGGCTTGCACCGGGTGTTTAGGACCACCTGAGCCGGCTGAACATTTACTTGTGCCACACTGGGAACACTCTCCCTGACACTATTCCAGAAGAAAATGTGAAGCTGAAGTGGCTGTTACTAAAAACTATTTCAAAATGTTTACATTGAACAACACACTGGACAAAAAATGTTTGTTGAAACTGGAAAGTGGGAAGCCTGCCTCTTAGATCTTCTTTTTATTCTTCATGCCCATGGTGACAACGCATGATGGTGCTCTAGGCTCAGCGGATGGGCTCGTGTCCAGGATGGGCTGCAAAATGAACTGTCAGTGTGGCAGATTGTCTCTCACAAGGAGAAGGGAAGAGAGCTCTCCCAAGAGGAGAGAAGAGGATTTGGAACCCAAGTTTAGAAGGTATTTAGGAATCTGAGGATGTAAGGAAGCATTTAGTGGTTTACCCAGGGCACGTGAGGGATTAGTTCAGCCCCGACTGAGTCCTAGAATTAAATACTGAATGTGGATGAGATGTTGGCATGTTGTATATGGCTCACGGGGAAATCAGCTGTCTTGGGGACACCCCCTCTGGCATAGCTATTCTTACTGGATATCCAGGGAACTCAGCTTGACTGTTGTGTTGTCAGTTTGAAGCTTTACGATGGTTGCCATGAGGTCAGACGGGCCCCACTTGGGACCACGTTGCCCAGACCCTCCCTCTTATCTTAGGACGTGGCAAGGCATCCCACTTCTCAGGAAGAGGCATGTGGGTTGAGAAGAGGCTGGTTTGATATTGTGACTATGCAGCAGTGAATAGCACCGTGTTAAACAGGCGTAGCTGTGCAGCTCACATCAGTCCAGGTGAAAGCTTTGATAGAAATGCTTGGGCCTCTTTGTATGGCTGTTTGGAGATGGGCTTACAGCCTATAACTCTATCCAGCAAAATTACACCTCCTACCCAAACCAGTCCCTCTCCAAGACCTGTGTTACTGACATCAATGTCTAGAAACATTCATCACCAGAAGAGTAGGACCATGATTCAGATTTTTCACTCATTAGTTGAGGATCTTGTTGCCAACTGCTAAGAACCTTATCTTCTTTCTCTCTCACTCATGCAGCCCACATGTGTCAAAATGAAGGTTTTATTAGGGTGCTTTACATTAAAATGGAGATAAACAGTGTGTTTGCTTGAAGCAGTACAAGATAGAATCAGCTGATATACTTTTTCACAGCTCTATAAAGATAATGAAGCTACACTAATCTGCATTAGGTAAGCAGCAGAGCTGCTCTCTCTCATACAGGCTCCTCTGCAGATCTCCCGGTAAGACTCTGGAGATAACAATGTATTGATTCTGGCTGATATGGAGTTAATTTTCCCCATTGCAGCCCTCATAGTGCTGTGCATTGTATGAATTTCTAGAAAGGTGTTGATAATACACCAATGGTTTGGTCCAGCTGAGTAGTGCTTTCACAGTACCAAGGCTGTCTCCCCAGCTTACTCCTAGCATCTGTAGACTCAGGGTGGGCAAGATCTTGAAAGAGGACATAGCCAGGACAGCTGACCCAAACTAAGCAAAGGGGATATTCCATACCGTACGGTATGTGTTCAACAATAAAAGCTAAGGGAAAGGAGGAGGAGGGGACATTGGGTTATTATGACATTTTTCTTCCAGAGCAATTGCTACAGCTGCTGAAGCCCTACCTCCCAGGAAGTAGCTGGACATCATCTGCTGATGGGAAGTATAGGATAAATCTTTTGGTTTTCCTTTTTTTCTGCACATGGCCTTTGCTTTTGATTTAATAAACTGCCTTTATCTTGACCCATGAGAGTTTTTTCCCTTCTTATTTTCTCCACTCCCTGTCCTGCCAAAGAGGGGAATGATAGAGCCTCTTGGTAGGCATCTGTAATCCAGCCAGGTCAACCCACAACAGACATGAAACCCTGACAGTTTCTAGCACACGACTCAGGTAAGAAACAGAATCGTGCCTCTGCTGAAGCCAGCTGATAGACAAGATTTAGTTGTAAGTAAAAGGTGGAATTCTTAGTATTTTTCCCAAATTGGCTTTTGGTAGTATTAGGAAGAGCTGTTCTATTTTACCTTTGCCTTTAGGATAAGGGATTTGCAATTTTCATGACTGCTTGGAATTTATCATGTGCAGCTAAGAATCACATGTTTCTCCAAATCTATCTCCATGCTCAGGCAGTGGGGACGGTTTTCTTACCTTTTCTACCTCTTTTAACAATCTTTTGTTCCCTATCTCACTCACTTGACTCAAATTTTCTTGTAAGGCCACCTGCTCAGAAGGAATAAAACACTATTTACCTTATCTACATACATTTCTAGCTGATATAGCTCTGCCTTTTTAAGTGACAAAAGAAAATAAATTTCAATAATTTTAATTTTGAGTAAATAATAAAGGTTGAATGGATTCCATATCGTTGTATTATTCTGAAAACAGACATCCTTTGGCCTACATGAGCCTGCAAGCTAAATCAGAAGTATGCAAGTCCTACTTAAACACCCGCTGAAGGTCTCAAGTCCTTTTGCAGACATCACTGTTTAATTCATGCAAACTGGAAGCAAATGTGATGATAACCAAAGAGAAGTTTCCCTCCTGTTTCCCATCACTGGGAAGTTAATACAGTTTTCATGTCTTGTAACATTCTTTAGTGTTCCCATGGATGGCTGCATAACCACAGCATGACAGCCGGGGGGACTGAGAACAGAGCCACTCCTAGCCTCTTAACTGCAAGCCTCTGGGACAAGTGATATAAATTCTTTTAAGAAATTAAATATTTTTTTAAATGGAAATTTTATGTCGATTTGTGTGTGTGAGTCTATGAGCAATATGAGCTAGTTTTTCACTCAGCATTCAGTGTGGAAAATTCCTGTAGCTGCAGGTACTTTTCTGTCTTTGAGTCAGAGTATCCACTGAGATATAATATTCATTTCATTAGGCTCATCAGTATTAATGTCGTTCAGCTCCATTTAATGAAAACTGTAAATTAGCATGTGCAGTAGTTCTCCTTCACTAACTAATTGATAGATGATGAAAGTTCCCATGTTACCAGCTAGTACATCCACAAAGAGAGTAACTAGAAACAATGGCTTAAGAGGTTTTAAAAATGCATGTTTTTAATGACAGTGATAGCCAGTATGTGCTATTCAAGAGATACATGCAAAAAAATAGTATTGCCACCACAGGATAACAAAATCTTATACAAATCATTTTCTTCCCTGGGAATTTGAGAACAATTGAATATTGTTCTTATGCAGGAATTGTCTTCGAATACACATTTCAGCAGCATTATGTACTTTAGCATAAGGATTATCATTCTGAAATCTGTTCTCACAGTTGGGGTTTTCTGGTGGACTTTTAACTTTTGATCGTGAGCTTGCATCTAACTGAAGTGCTTATACGACTGATTGCTGATTGCTAGGCAGGAAAGCCCTGAATTAGTAGATGTTTTCCAGGAAGTTAAAATAGAGGATGGCAGATTCTCATCTGACATTAACCAGCTGATCTGCTTAAAGTTGATCTGTATTGATTTGCATCAAAGGAGAGGAAAGAAACCTGTTAAGGGAGTACTGAAGGACACTTCTGTCAATGACAGAGGCATACAGTGCCCCAGATGTCCAGGAGACTTTACCAAGCCACAGCCAAGCCCCTGTTGCCAAAGGAAACTTTGAATGACCAGTAAGGGGAATAAATGAAAAATCATAAGCTTCATCAACACTGGCTTGTGGATTACTTCAGTCTTCCTAAAAAATCACCTACTGACTTCTCCTTCTGTAGTTACATATGCCTATAAACATTTGGAGGGAAATATCAGAGACAGATGAGAATTAAAAATGCAAAAAGGAACTGAAAATAATCCATTCTGCTGTAGGAAGTATGGAAAAGATTCCAAATATGAGCTTGCACATCTCCCATGTCATCATGTTTTAAAAAGGGAATGGATTGATGTGAAGAGAAAGCAGATTTAGTCACTTTGTAGCCAAATGGTTTTGCTCAAGTTGAAAGAAATCTCTACCAGGAGGTCTTGCAGCATGAAAGTTACCCAACCACCATACAAACCGTACAAGGCACCAACCTGCTTAAAAGTCATGTTTCCTTTGCCTTAGTAGATCTGCAGTGGTGAGATGCTGCACATCTGCAAGTGCTGAAGAGCCAGGGCTAATGACCATTGTGTTTTCTGAGTTCATGTGTCTCAGCAAACACATTGCTTTCCTGAGACAAATGCACTACTTGCTTCATCCTGCTGCCCATCAGCAGCTACTCAAATCTGTACAGTGCCAAACCACATGGCCCTTGCAAGTGAAGTTTTTCTTGGCAGGAAAACCCAGGGGTGCTCGGCAAGGTAACCTGAGGGCTCCTACTTTCACTGCATTTCTTTTAATTGGACTGAGCTGCCACAGTGCTGTTCAGAAATAGGACTTGCAGAAGCTGCAGAGACTGAACAATGTGGTAGGCAGTTTACATTTAACTGGAAGTGAACCTTATAAATTCAAAGTTTTTGTTTTCTTATTCCAAACTTGATTTCTCCCAATTATTTTTTCACAAGTATATGCATTGCACATGCCCTGGTTTTGAACAAAATGGTTCAATATTTTTCTATTGCCCTGGGCCCAGTCAGACAGTGTGTAACCAATGCTACAGCTCTCTAATGGAGTAGTGGTTAACACGGCCTTGCCTTTTACTATTTTTATACTTCGCCCACAAGTAACATTATAAAACAGGTTTCCCAGTTGTAATTGAACCACAACAAGGTCTGCTAGAAGAAAAAAAGTATTTTCAAGTGCCTCGCCCCTTTCCTTCTCTTCCTCCTGAGAGTCATTCCTGGGTTATGTACTCTTATATTATGTTTAACTGTATCAGGTAATTTAACTGCTGAATAAAACAATAATTGTCTCATTGAGGAAAAAAAGACTCTTAACACTTCTCTTGCTGTTCATTTTGGGAAGAACACTAAGGAACTCATGTTCTAGCATCATAATAATGATGGGAATGCTGCTCATAAGAAATTCCAGTTATCCCCTGAATTTATTATGCCCTTTTCTGTTTGTTGGTTTGTTGTTTTTTATTGGGGAGGAACCACTGATTTGCTTTTTATCAACCTGTTTCTTATGCCTGTTGCAATCCATTTCTGTGATTTGGGTTTTTTTGTCTGTGACCTCACTGCACTTGCATATTAGCAACATTTTACTTTGAGGTGATATGCAGAACAGAAGATTGGATCATCTTTAGCCACTTATTTTGCTAAATTTCATTGTGGTACCCTGGTACGTAAAGAACCCAGATACGAAGAATTTTATTCCTACTCTGGTCTTATTTAGTTAAAGTGGGGTTCACTGTTGGGTACTGGATTAGATGCACTGACTCAGTGCAGTCACTCTTGTGTTATTATTTCTAAGTAAGAGTAAAAGTGTGAACTCTTAATTTGCTTCTTTTTTTTTATTTTTTGGTTTTTTTTTTCCACTATCCTGAAGTCATAAAGCATTAAACTGAGCATAGGAACCAGGCAAATTATCAAAAGTTGGTTGGCATCTATGAGTCTTTTATTTGTTAGCCTGTTCTTTAGATGCTGAAAGAGGACCCAGACATACCCTGCTCCTCTTTGCATTTCTGTTAGGCTACACGAACATGTCTTTTCACTCCTTAGTGCCCCAAGTTACCTCTAATCTCTCGAAGAAGGGAGCCAGGGGGCTTGCCATTTAGTTCTTCCTAAAGATTTAAAGCAAGTAAGAACTTCTTTCCATATCTAAATAACCCATGGCATTATACCCACTGCAGGGCTGTGATTACAACCAGACACTGCATATTCCATATATGATAGAAAACTATTAAATATATATTAGATCAGGCTGAAGGCTGACCTTTTTGATGATACTTGAAAAATCTCATGGAGAAGTTAGTTGGAGCCAAGGAGGGTAGCCGTGGTCATCCACCCATCATCCTGACTCCATCTGTCTGTGAAAATCTCTAGCACAGTGCCATGTGGACAACTGGGAGTGGTTTGTTTTGTAGGGCTGTGATGGTTTTGGCTGGACTAGAGTTAACTTTCTTCACAGTGGCTAGTATGGGAGTGTGTTTTGGATTTGTGCTGAATGCAGGGTTGACAATATAGAGATGTTTTTGTTATTGCTGAGCAGGGCTTACTCAGAGCCAAGGCCTTTTCTGCTTTCCACATTGCCACGCTGGTGAGGAAGCTGGGGGTGCATGGGAGGTTGGGAGAAGACACAGCACAACAGGTGACCCAAACTGACCAAAGGGATATTCCATACCATACGGCATCATGCTCAGTATATAAAGTAGGGGGAGAAAGAGAAGAGAGGGGCATGTTTGGAATGATGACATTGGTCTTCCCAAGTTATCATTAGCCATGATGGGGCCCTGCTCTCCTGGGGATGGCTGAATACCTGCCTGATCATGGCAAGCAGTGAATTAATTCCTTGTTTTGTTTTGCTTGTGTACATGGCTTTTGCTTTTCCTATTAAACTTTATCTCGACCCATGAGTTTTCTGGCTTTTACCCTCTCCCTGATTGTGTGGGTAGGGGAGTGAGCGAGCGGCTGCATAGGGAGTGGCTGCTGGCTGGGGTTAAACCATGACAAGGGCATGACAAAAACCACGTTCACTTTAGTTGCCCTACTTCAGGGAATGAGCAGCCCTTGAGGTGCATCTTCATGTCCAAAATCACTGCTCTCTGAAGAGAGGGTTCCCAGAGTGCACTGCCCCTCCTTTACTGCCTGTGAGTCCTGCCCTCTGTGAACTTTCAGGTACCTTTCTGACAAACTCTTTTTTATTTAATATTGAAACTTCTTTCAGACAACCTTTAATAATAAAGCCATGAGATAGAACTCTCTTACTTTTTCTTCCTATCTCTTAACTGTCATGTTTATGTATGAAGCAAATTATAATATCCAATAACTTTGTATTCCTGGGAGTTTTTATAAATATTTAAAATGGTTGCACTCTGTTTAAAATTTCCCATGCATTAGAAATGCAAGAGACTGTAAATTAAATTTATATTGCATATTTGAATATCGGATGTCAGTATATGCTAAAGTTATTTGGACTAAAGCAAGTGAAATACCTAATACAAATGCAGAGATTTGCCTTGACATAGTGTCTTGATTCATTGGCAGCTTACACAAGTACAGAAAAAAGATGACACACATTTCAAATTGTTTGGCAAACTTACCAATCAGGTCAAAGTTGTAATTTGCAAAGCTAAATAAACTGATGTAGACATGAAACAATATCAGATTTTGAGGTTATTTCTTTTCTTTCTTTTTTTTTTTTCCTTTGGCTTCTGTTGTTTATTTTCTTGTATTATGGATCTCCTTTCTCTGTACCCTGTAATGTTACCTAGTCACATAGGTACTGGGAATACATTATATGTTTATTTCCACTCTGACTCTCATATAAATCATATTTTATTTGCTTAAATTTTCTGTCCTTGAAAGCAAAAATGAAGATCCCCTGAACAGTCTTCAAGAAGTGTCCTAACTACTGCTGTCTCACGTTAATGAAAATTGTAGTCAATACAAATAATGAAAAAAAGAAACAAAGCAAATGCACAGTTTGTAGTGCTTAATCTCCATCCTTCATTTCTCTTCTGTTTCTTACTTATTTTAATGCTGTTCTCAAAATCGTACTTATAAGTATTTTCAAATACAGCAAGGGAAAAGCATTGTTAAGCCTTTCCAGTTATGCAGATTCTTCAGTTTCCTCTTTCCAGGTCCTCACAATCAGCATTCACATAAGAAACTGGCAATTTTGTTTCTTTGCTGTTATCCCTACCTATTTCTTTTAAACAAAATTAATTTTTTTGGCCAAAAGATGTGCAGCTCATGATAACAAGAAATGTAATCAAGGAATCAAGGATTCTGAAAAAAAGTTTTAAGAGTGTAGAAAATTTACATAGGTTCAAGATTCTAAAGAAAGAACAGTTAGTCTGGTTTAGCTTCCTCACTGCAGAGGTCAGAGCATTCCATGAATTTGCCCCATGCTGATCTACACACTTTTAGTCCCATTTGAAACAGTCTTTCAGGAGACATCTAGAGCATGGAGAAACCACTTATTCTGTGAGTTAGCTTTTCTGTTCTAGAATGTACAGAGAATTTCAGATTAAATTTGCCTGGTTTGGGTATTGTTTTCTATGCTCTTCTCTTCTTCTAAGAGGTTAGACTCCTTACTATAATATTATTTTACATCTGTAATGGTAATCTCATCCTTCTCTGTTACAGACTGAACTGACTGTCTCGGAAGCACAGCCAAAAGGGTGAAATGCAGAGCATAGGCTGACACAGAGATATTCTGCCCCAAAAAGGCCAGGGGAAATAGACTGACAAGCACATGATGCTTTGGTGCCATGCAAGGGGTGGAGGGAAAAGATCACACAACTGGGACTGATTAATCATGGGCTTTGGGAAACAGGAAATGAACTGAGTATATCCCTATGAGACGTGTGTGGTGCTTGGTTTGCAGCTCTTTCACTGCAGAAGAGACGAGTATACTTTGGAGGTACTGTCCAGAGTTACAGATTAATTAACCTTGAGTAGAGGTACTTACAGTAGTCTCCAAGTACCTCAGGTCTTGATTTGCTATGTTAGTAAGTAATGAGAAACTAGAATAGACAAAATGGAAGCAATTAAGATAAAGTACTGGAGAAATTAATAGAAAAGTAGTGTGTATTTCAGAACAGTCACTGCTACCTAACAGGCACTAAGAATTCTATGCTTGTGAGAGGTTACGAATGAGCCTTAATCACCTTTCCTGTAAGAATACTGATGACCATTAAAAAAATAACCCCAGTTAGTAAGGGAAACACCACATCTAAAAATCAGCAGAGTCAAAAAGAGAGCTTAAATTTATTCAGCTATGAGTAGCATAACTGGAAAAAGGTTGTTAAGTATGAGATATGGCTCCATTCCATGTACTAGAGCCTGTAGCAATGGATATTTTAATAAACTTCACTTGGAAGAAAATAAAATGATTTCTGCGAAAATACCTGAGGTGTTTTGAAGATACCAGAATCCAAGGAAATATATCTAATGGCAAGCATCCCTACAATGCAGAGAAGTAAGGGAAATGCAAGTATGTAATGAATACAGAACAGGCTTGAGGAAATAAATGCTGGCGAATTTAAGCAAACCATGTGCCTTGAAATGTAAAACAACCAAAGTATATTTCTTCAGTACAACAGTGACTAGTAGGACCAGTAAGATACATTTATTAGCTGCAGAGGAACTGAACTCGCTATCACGTTAAATGCAAACCCCCTGAAGGAATAAAATGTTTTGATTGAAAAGAAATGGGGCAGTGCGCAGTGCAGCCAAGCCCATTAACAACAAGTTTTCCCTCAAATTGCCTCACAGGGTGCTCTCTAAGAGTCCATGCTGCCCCAGCAGGCAGTGGCCACTCAGGTGGAGGAGTGGGGTGGATGGGTCCTTGACTGGAGGGAATGTGTCATGCGGGGTGGCAGGAGAAAGGCTGCAATTAGGAGGTTTCACCTCGCGCTCCAAAGTCACCGATGGCACCACTGCTTGTTGCTGCTGTAACAAGCACACTGGCAGCATGGGAAGATAAACTATTTTTAAGCACAGCAGCCTTCAAACTGTGATAGATCCAAGACTACCTGACAAAAAATCTTCTTTCTTGGGGCTCTTTGCTGCTACTGCACTAGGTACCTCCCTGCTTGGCTTAAGTCTCAAATCAGCCCCAAGTAAAGGCTGTTTCTACTTAGTGATATAAACTGTGGTGTTTTACTCCATAGACGAATAGTACAAGAAAGTAGTTTCTGATGAATCAGCCTGACTACTGACAAATAAATGCACTAAACAGAGATACTTATTTCTTTAGCACCCAAAACAATGTTAACAGTTTACACAAGGTTGTTGAGTGTGAAGCAAAAGCAAGGCAAAGTGTGACAAGGCTGCTTGTGTGCAGTACAGCAATGCTCTAGGGACCTTAACTCCTAGAAGTGACAGAGAAGAGCACTCCTCATCAGCTGTTCTCCCAGCCAAGTCCATAACAACATTACTGGGCTGGACACTGATTACGCACTTTTTTCCCTAACAGAGCGCAACATTTTGAAAGCTTTATATTGTTATTAGGAAGACAATTCCTCAAGTAACCACTTGGTATTTTTACCTATCTCTTCCCTCTGTAAACTTGAGCAGTTTCAGTGACAGTGTTCACTGCTGTTGTTTCCATGAGGGAGCTCATCTTACTGCTCTGTGGACCTGGAGGATCACTTTGTCTGTGCTGTAAGAAAATAATTATAGTACATTGTTGCTACAAGCTCCATGTGAACACTTATAGGAGGAAAATGTAATTTTATTTTAAAAGAAATCTTGCTTCACTCACATTTTCCCACTCTACTTCTCATAAGCACCAGGATAGGCATCTCCAGGTGGACACCAATTCGAGACCTCTCCATGCTGCCTGGGCTGAGGAGGGCGGCCAAGTTTTGAAGTGTTCTTTGTGCCCTTTAGGAGACACTGATGATTTTTCCCTCCTCTCCCCATCCCCTCCCATCCCATCCTATCCCATGCCATGACACCTTTGTGAGTCCACAGGTTTTCCTTGCCATCGTTTCTCACTTTCTTTGGGCAGCCTAAGGCTCTAGCCTGTTCTTAATCTTCCCACTTTGATGGGAACCCTTACTGTTTGAGTATTTTAGTTTGGGTGTAGGCTACTCCTGGATTTCTAGTTGTCCTGAGAAACTGCAAATAGCTGTGCTTTGCTGGGATGTCCATGACCTGTTTATCTGGGTGCCACCAACATGCACCGCTCTTGCGGCCTTTCCGTTCCTTTGGGTGCTCCTGCATCCAGACCTACACATACAATCTCTGTTCATGCCAACCTTAATATTTTTGTTACAATTATCTAAAATACTCAACAAAGCTTTTAAAAGACTCTTGTCCTCACTGCTTCTGCCCAGCATTTTTGTAAGTGAAATGAAGGCAGAAATCTAATGTTACCTTTCCTTGCGGTTCTTACTAATTCAGAGTATATCATTCGTCTTCTGCCTTTGCAAAACAATTCCAGTTCTTAAAAATCTGAAATGTAGAATACCTCAGGAAAAACATTAAGTTTCAATGAATATATGTAGTGAGAGGAAACAGGAAACCTCTGGGTTCAATTAACTAGTTCATTCACATCTTTCTTCTATTGCATGTTACAGTGATTCTGCAAAATGTTCTCAGTTTGATATTTTCCACGATTATTCTTGTCCCAAGCAGATGAATGTGTCTCTTCAGGGTTTTTAGAGCTGTTTCCCTTTGTTGTTGTTAATTTTGAAACAGAAAGTAATGTAGTTTTCTCTAAGACTTTTTTTCCAGGCAGAAAAGATGCACTGCAATGCATAACTGCTACACATGCTTAGCTATCCAAACAGAACTCAAAGACCAGAAGCTGCAGCATGGCTCATTAGGGATTTTTTGTAAATATAATGTTGATACATAAAGGAAAATTAACCCAAAGTTTCAAGGATCCATGCGTTAAACGAATCAAGTAGACTCATAAGATTAGCAATAGTAAAACTTTTTTAGTACAAAAATATTCAGATGGAGTGTTTTAGTTTTAACTGGTGTCATTCCCATACCCATTTACATACTTATAGCTGCTCTGATAGTATTTCTTCCTGTCATTTTCCTGTGCTATAACAGAAAATGGTTTCTGAAATGTAATAGCATACAGCTTCTATGGCCAGAGTTGAATCTTCTCTCGATAGTACTCTGGGATGTTTGATGTTAATTTAGAATGCAGTGTCATTTCCCAGGAGTGATGGGTTAATTCTGAAAAAAATTAAATGACCTTCAGATACATGTGGCATAAATGATTCTCACTCATCCATATTCAAAACAAGACTTTTAAAATAAGAGGCTCTATGTAGCTCATATCTGCGAGTCTGATCTCAGGAAAAATAATTGCATTCAAAATTGCACTTACTTGACTAGAGGCAACATTTTAAAAATTTCTACCTCTTTAAACAAATCATCTTGCATTTGAAACTTATTTTCAACTTTGCAGGTGGTTATCTTTGTCAGAGTTTCAGGCACGAAAATAATATATATGAACCAATAAGTACTGGATAATTGAGGCCTCCTATAAAGACAAACTACTGTGTATGCAAACGTCTCAGCAGTGCCAATATAAGTGAAAGTGTGCTGAAAAGTCTTTTTATTTCACACCAGTCAGTCTCAGATAATTGTTTTCTATGAATTTGTAAAGAACAATGTTATTCCATTTCATGGGATTTAAACATCCACTGTACTTTTTTGTTAAAATTACTTTTTACAACATTTTAATGCACTTACATGTGCTCCAAGATAATAGAATAGCTACCTTCAAGTTCTTTAAAATATCTAGACCACCTCAGAAAACTGCCTGAGAATAACACATGTTCTCATTTTATAATGCAAGTAAATTTTCCTTTTGAACAAGGAGTAGAATTTAACAAATTCCTGCTTTCTAGATGAAATTAAATGGATAGTAGTACCTGTTAAGATGCATAGATCCAAACCCTTGTTTGGATGGGTGGGTTTCTTCTTTCTACTTCTGAAGACTTTGGTCCAGACTCTTTACTCCCAGAAAAAATGTGCCTCTGACATATTTTCTTTTTTCTTATATTCCTCTTTTTTTCAGGAATCAGCATTGTTAAGTCTCATGTAAGAATTTATCACACTTCTAAAATATTTTTTTACATTTTAGCCTGTTCATGCTCCCCAACTGCTCTGTCTGGCAGCCTGTGAGTTTGAAGGCACAGAGCAAGTCCTTCACATTTGCATGATGTGGGTAATACAGGGAAAATAAGTAGTAAAGTAGAAAAGGTCTGTGTATACATATTCCAGAATGGCATGCCAGGGATGACAGCAGAATAAGTGTGCCTTGCTGCAGGATCAGGAGATGGGATGGGATCATTGTTCTAACTGTCCCATCCTGGGAGCAGTGCCCCTACCCTGGCCAGGTCTGTGGTCTCTGCCTCTGTCCAGCTGCTTCCAGGTTCACTCTCTACAGGCAACAATTTCAAGAGCTCTAAAGTTTGTTGCAGTGCATGCACTCCTGCTTGTTTGTTGCAGTGCATGCACTCCTGCTTGTTTGTTGCAGTGCATGCACTCCTGCTTGTTTGTTGCAGTGCATGCACTCCTGCTTGTCTCACAGTGGCCAAGAGAAGGTGGAGCCTCATGACATGATATATACATTGAGGAATATTTTGTTCTCATTCCCTAATTTTTCAAATGGTAAAACCATTTTCAAATATATCCTGAATTAGGAAACACTTTAAGTCACAGATGAAAATTGTCTAAACCTTCTAATTTTCCTTTTAAAACTTTTCCTTTGTGAAAAGTCTAAGTATTCTCACTTATGAAAAAGGTCAAGGATATGAAGGTCCAGAGTATCCTAGCACTTAGGTGTCAACCCCCTGCACCCAAACCAGGGTCTCAAGGGGTATTAACCACCACTCATTTTCTTTTATGCAATACTTTTCAGATCCTTTTCATGCTTGGAAATGCAGGTGGCTTGTTAAGGAGAGAGCAGTGTTATCTGCAGAGTGTTAAGGACTGGAAGGAGGAGCCGATACCTTCTCTTGTTTTACTAAATGAATCAGTAACCAAATTCAAAAACAAATTACAGAAATGGATTCCATATCCTCACAAACAGCAGTGGGAACTGCCCACTGATTTCAGTGCAGTCTGTCTGAATCAGCAGAGGTTCAGCCTCTGCCTTCTAAATGGGGTATGTACTTTAGCTTTAAGAACCATGCCTGTTGGACTGGGGCTTTCTGGATCTATTGGATCCAGCTTTCTGGATCTCCATTTGGTTGTTGCCTATTGCAAAGGCATTTAAAATAGAAGAAAAGGTTTGTTCAGATAAAAATCCACATCTTCTTTTTCTTTTTTTTCCTTTCTTCCTTTTGTCTTTCTGTCCTTTTTGTAGTTTATCTACCGTTCACACTCCTCTCTCCCTTCAAAAAAACAAACAAAAAAACCCAACAAAACCAAACTCTAGTTACTTGCATCTACTTGTACATACTTTTCTGTTTTATCTGCAAATGTGTAAAACCACACAGTCCTGATCTAATCATTTATCTTTTTGTAGCAGGTGATATGACGGTGGTTGTAGAGATAGAGACATAGATGTTCTAATAGACCTAAATGGATCTGAATCTATCTTTTGGCTTTCCCAAAGTAGTTTCTTACCTGGGTCCCAGTTCCCCTTCTCTAGAGCCACAAGTTTTCTCTCAGTTAAAGGTGTGTAGAGGACAAACTGTAAGCCCTTCACTCTGGCTTTCCTTTTTCCATTCAGGACACTAAGTTAAAGACAAAACAATAAATATATCCACTGACACCACTATGTCTAGATATTTCTGGGTTTTTTCCATTGACTCTAGCTCTCTGTTTTACCATGAGACCCATCATCTGTCTTGCAAATTCCTAAGAACCAAAGTAGCAATGGCCATGCATTGCCACTGCAATACTATCCTGGGAGGAACAAGGGGAGAAACAGTGCAAGGACTATTGATTTTCATCTGACAAGAGTCAAGTGAAGACTATTTCCATGAAGTGTTGTATCTATATTTTTGGTCACCTCTTTGTGGCTTCGGTATAATGGTGCTTGGAAACTCTGAGTTATGCTAGATTTAGGATCCTAGCTCTTAACAAAATGGCTGAAGACAGCCATGAATATAATATATAGCATTATACTCGCTAGTGGCCTAAAGTCTGTGTTGCAGGTTCCAGTTTTCAGTCCCTAGTGGGATTGTACCTTGCACTTTTAGGAGGTATCAATTTTGCAGAGGCTCTACCCTTCCTTCATCATAAATATTCTTACTTGGATACAAATTTCAGAGTGCTGAAACATCAGTTTTGCGCTTCTACAAAGAAATCATGTGTACAGCCATGGACCTCGCTCACTGCAATATTTATTTGATTTATGTGACATTGAGGTTTGCAAAATCTCCACTGTTTTCCAGTCTATGGGGTTGTGAGAACTGTCATTCAAAAGTGGATCAAACATTGCTGGTACAGTCTATAAACAACGCAAAACACTCTGAGGAGTGTGAATAAATCTGGAGCTCATTAATCCATATAAAGTGCTAATGCTGCACTATTGCCATTGAGAGACTGCTCTATTTAGGAGTCCAAGTGAAGTCACCTCAGTATTCCAGGAATTTTGCCTGAGGCACAGCTACTAACATCCTGCACAAGATTTACTACACAATTATACAGCACAAGGCTCTAAGAGGAAAAGTACTTCTGAATATAAGATCATTTAGGATAGTGAATGGAGCAGAAATTTTGGAAGACATGACATGAAATTAATGTTATTCTCTCAATGACAGTACTGGGTTATGTTCCCTTGTGCATCAAAGGAAGGAATTTTTGGACAGAAAATGTTTTGATCTGTTCATGAGCAGAAAACATGGGAAGTACCCAAACTTTCTGCATATGCAATTTCAAGCTTTCTATACCAGTGCACGTAGGACACTCGGAGTTTTCCAGGTTCCCAAGGGCTCAACACTAGTTTTTCCATAGTTATGGGAAAATTATTTTGTTTTTTAAAAAAAATCCCTCACTGAAGATAAAAGGATGTCTAAGTGCTTATTGAGATTGAAAATTTGAAAGTCAGGAGGGCTTTACACATTCTGCAGCTTTTCACTGCCAATGCTTGTGGCTTGGGCTAAGGGATTGCTAGCTTCAGAAATGTGACTGCATATGCCATTTCCTTGTTTGCAGAAGATTAAGGGCTTTTTCTTCATCTTCTCTCTTTTATTGCTTTAGACATGACTTGAAGCTGACACAAAGCATGATCACAATTTATACAAACCTAATAGGTATAGAGTGTGTCAGGACGAAGATCTAGCCCATTCACTAGTCTGCCTTTTGGGAGTTGCCTGGGGAGCAAATGTAAGCACCACAGGTTGTCTCAGTGGCCCTAGTAGTAACTTGTGACTAGTAACTTTGCACTTGTGTGCAAGAACGTGCAAAGACCACAGAGAATGGAGGGGGAGAGAAAAACACTTGCAAAAAGATACTGAGGTGTTTTTTTTTTATTAGAATCACCAGTTTACAGCTACTTCTGACTAATAACAAATACTTGGATTGAAATTTTATCTTCTGGGTTCCTGTCTAGCACAGAGGGGAAGGATGACCTTCCTTGACCTCCTGAGGACACTTTTCCTGATGCAAGATAGACTCTTCCTGAATGAAGATAGTGATTAGATCTGACTCCCTCTTAGCCTTCTCTTCTCCAGACTAAAAAAATGCGGTTACCCCAGCCTCTCCTATCATGTGTTCCAGTTCCTAATCATTTTGGTAGTCCTTCACTGGCCTCACTCTGTTTGACAGTCTCCCTTTTTTTCTAGAGGGTCCGAGCCAAGACACAATACTTCAGATGTGTTTTCACAACTGCTGAATAGATGAGAATAATGTTTTCCCATGATGTCATGGTTAAAGCAGTTTTGTTCTGGATTACTTACTGTCCATTCCTGTAAACACAGTTTCCAAGAGTGCCAGGTGTAAATAACATAACTCTAACAACTTCTATCTAGTTGTCTTATTCCTTTTCTTAAGTCACTCTGTTCTCATTTGCAGAAATTCTGGTAACTCCTTGAAACTGCTGAAACCTACCTGAGTTATGTGACTTACTTTGAACTAAGGAGATTTTATTTAATGCGGTATCTGAAAAATGACATTACAATGAGCCTGGCTCATTGCAATAATATCTACAGTTAGAGGATAATTGTTATTTTTAAAAGTTTCTAGTCTGTCTCCTAGGTTGTGCTCATGCCAGAGATGTCTGAGAAGCCTGACTACAGTTTGTGAAGCCCTCAGACACTGAAACAAGTACCACAGAAAAGCTCATGAGAAATTTAAAACCTGCCTTCACAGAAAGGTTTGAAAACAGTATGGAACACATAGTGAGAAGACAATATAAAATACTGAAATTTTGTATATGAAGCAAAACCAAATTGTGTCTCGTGCTGAAGTGGAAAGGGGCTCCTTATGAAGAAAACGTAATCTTGAATTTGTATCAGAATATGTATCAGAATACATACCTAGAGGCACCTTTAATCTTGGCATTTTCTATGTGTTGAACACTTCTCAGCCTTTATAACACTCTTGTAACTTTAAGAGTAATTTTTTCTTCTAATTTAATAATATCTAAGGTGTAGTTATTTAAAGAATCTTAAATTAGGTTGTGCCTAAAGCTCAACTAATATACACTAATAAAACTGTGCAGAATACAAAATATTTCTTTTTTTATATAATCTGTTATTATGGTATTTCTCAGAACTTGCACTGTGCACAATTAGTGATACTGAAATATCCTTAGAGGATAATTATTCAAAGGAAAATAAAATATATCATGGTACAACTGGAGTTGGAAAAATCAACCAAAGACTAGAGCAACCAAAACCTTTCAGCAAATATAATTCTAAATGTAAAATCAGAGTTGTTGCTACTGCCACTAAACTGTTCTCTTGAGTTCTGAATGTGCCTGAAATGTCATGTGAAAACATAATTGCCTCAGATCTGTCTCGACACACTCGGAACCACTGCTCAGCTAGTGTTGACTATGGCCTGAAATCTGGTTTATATACACTCCTAAAATAGTACAAGAACCAGGTATTCTTCCAAGCCATGTGTTTTGCTTTGGTGGTGTTCCCTATCTACCCTAAAACACCACAAAGGGAGATATATTGTAACAGACGATACCTTGCAGTCCCCTTTTGCCCAGTAGGCTATTTTACCAAGAACTCTCACCTACGATGGAAAGGGAAGTTCTAGACCCTTTTATCCCTCTCTCTATCCAGCTCCTTTGTGGATTGGACATTCACTCCTCCTATTCCTAAAAAAATTGTTAGCCAGAGCAGGAACTACAACTGTATGGTCTCAGATTATATTGATGCTACAAGGTGATAGCATATCCTGGGGTGTGGAGCTGATCTCAGATACACAAATGTGCTTTGTGCATTAAAGAAGTACATGTCAGACAGGGGAAAATGAGCCCAAATACTATGGTCTAGCTACTACACTCTGTAGACATTTTAGAGTACATTACTCAGAATTAGACACCAGATCATTTGCCTGTAAGAGAAAGTTCAAACTACCTCATTACAGAGTCCTGCCTATCTGTGCTCTCCATCTGAGCAGATGAAACCAGACTTAGGTCTTTATTTGCTACTACCTTATTCTGCTACTTCAGTGTAGCAAACACTGAGCAGTAACACCATAATAAACTTCAGAAAAGTAATATTTAATAGTCTGAAACAACTTGAACATGATGGATGTCTCATTAATTTTTGGTTTCCTTGGCCATTATGGCAAAACAAGGTGACATGATACCTTTGGATGTTAACCTGTCCTTCTCCTCTAGGGTTTTTCATGTCTATATTTTTCTTGACTGGTATTTGCCTAACCTGTTATTCTTAAAGACTTTCAGAAATGTCTTTTCCAAGCCTATTCCTATGCTTTTTTGAGATTTTATGAGATTTTCCTCATAATGCTTCAGCTCCTTACTTCATCTCATATCCAGTCAAAGATATAGGGAACTGATTACTATTTTTGTTGTTGTGGTTTGATATATGTTCTCTAGGTTATTTGGCTTTAGACAAATCCATCTGAAATGATCCAGCCTTTCTCTACAAGATGCATTTTGTTACTTTGATCTCTTTAGACTTGATTCGCAGTTGTTTTTTTGAGCATATTTATTTCTGCTGGGGACACTACTCATTAAAGGCTGAGACAAGAAAAACCCTGAGACAGCAGTCTGCTGCATTTGAGAGGTTATATTATTGTGTGTACACTTATGCATATATGTGCATGTGTGTATATTCTGGTAGAGTACCTGCCTTTTTTTTCCTAACAGCGTGATCAGATTCATTAATATTCAAGTCAAAATCAAATCTTCCTCTCAAACTCAAATCCTTTCCTTCACAACTGTTACCCAGCCTTCTGCACACGCAGCCTGCTGATCCATACTATAACATCTTTCACATCTTTATTGAAGAGCTCACTGTGCACTGTTTCTTAATTTCACACAATCATCCTAGATTTTAACCCTGGTTTTCCCTGTTCTTTCACCCCCTCTCAGGTCAGTGTCACCTGCAAACTTCATAGTTTGCTGCTCTAAAAGTTCTTAACAGAAACACTGAGCTGTAGCCATATCAGGAGAGACCTCTTCAAAATCCCACAGACAGGTCTTCCATTTTGACAACACAACATTAAAAAATACTTTTACTTGTTTCCAAATACTCTAGATTTAAATCTTTCATCAAAATCTCTGTTTGACAGTTTTTTTCTTCTAACTTCTTTTAAGGAATATCATATAAAAGTGTCAAACTTTTATGAAGATATGACATATACTGTTCCTCCTTTTTTTGTCTCATGGAGCACTTAAATCAAATTTACAAATTCTAAACTGTCTGGTTTATATCTTGTTGTCTTCATCCAGGTGTCTATAAATTACAGTTTGAGTATTTGTTACCACATTTTTTTCCAGAAACTCCATCCTTGCTAGTGTCTAACTCCCCAGCACTTCCTTTATTTTTTCTTTAAAACTTGCAATATGTTTGCTCATTTGAGTCTTTTGGACCATATCTCTTCTCCATGAACTCTGAAAATTGTTGGTGGTTTTTGCTTGGGATTGTTTTAGTCAGTTCTCTAAATGCTTTAAAGTGAAGCTCATCAATCTTAGTCAATTTTGCAATCTATAGCTTAGGTAGAGTCAGAGGTGTGCAACAGAAAGACAAGAGAGAACATGTACAGGTTGCAGTTAGATGGAAGGGGGAAAAAATCACAGCTTGAGTTCCCACTAAGTACTTGAAAAGGTTTCTCAGTGAGGTTGTAGAGTTTCTATCTGGATGACCTGAGAAAATGTTGAAGTTGGCCCTCCTTTGAAAAGAGTTGGGACTGGAAGACCACAGAGGTCTCTTTGATGTACACAGTTCTAGAACTCTGTATTGATTTTATCACTTTTGTTTCCTCTGAAGTTCAAGGTTAAACTGATCTTTGTCTCTGATGAGTGGACATGACCAAGCCAGATGTAAGCATAACAAAATGATGGTTTAGTAACAATTCAACTCTCTTAGGTTTCTGCCATCCTCCTTTCTACTCAATGACAGCAGCAGTGCCCAGTCCCCTTGTGTCATTTGTTATTGCTCATCAGCTCTGTTCCCAACTGTTCTGGGAATAAAATAGGTAGGTCACATGAATGACATATATTTGTAAATTGCATCACCACGGTTATTAAGATGGTGTTTCGTGTTTCTTAGACTTGTTCTCATAAATTTCTTTTATTGTCTTTCATATACGTCTCATACTTACTTTAATCAGTTTCCAGTATGATCCTATTATGGATAACTTGTATGGTAAGAAAAAGGCTTGTCTGTGTATCTACATGTGTGTTTAAAGACTTAGTGTGCTATATCATAGGCCTAGGCAAACAATAATTAGCATCACTCAATTAAATAGATAAGCCAAAGCATTCTCATTCATCTGTGTAAGGTCAACTATCTCAAATCACATCTGCCCTTGGGAGAGGCACTGGGAGGTTAGCCCATGCTGTGCCATGAGGAGATTCATCATTTATAGCGTAAGTAAAAACAAATTATTACTTCCTTCATCTTTGGTGCACTTAGTCATGGCACAAAGAGGGCCTGTGAACTGCTGAGTTTCACACCTCCTTGTTAAGAATCTTGAAACTTAACTGGGATTACAGTATTTTCTGCCACTTCCATTTCTTTGAGCTGGTCTCTGCATTCTTGCTGCAGTCAGTTTCCAAGAAAGAACATGAAGCTGTGTTTTTGTTCACCTTTCTGTGCACAAAGCCTGCAGCGGGTCTGCGTGCTAGATAGCTCTTCTTTCTGTGAGAGTTGCTGTGTGCCTTGCTGTAAATATAACTAGCTTGGCCAGTATGATCATTGCTTTATAAATCGTTTGTCACAGCCCTCAGTGTATTGTCTGTGTCCTTTATGATACTAAGCACACAGAGGAAGCTACAAAATAATGTATCTGATTATTTATTCTGGGAAGTAATTTCTGCTGAGTGAGAGAACAGCAATGACTAATATGTCGTGCCAGCTCTTGGCAGGCTGACCAGCCTGAAAAATCCCTTCATTTGTAATCATCCACCAAGCAGAGATGCCTTTCTAAACCTCTTTCTGAGCTCTTTATAAGCCCATCTATTTTCATTCTTCCTTTATATTTTCTCCCTTAACATCTTTCTTTATTTGCCAAGAGCAAAGCCGTATTTTTTCCCAGCTGTACCTCTAGCAAAATGGTAAGTTAGAGTTATTTTTAGGTGGGGTGTTTACACCACCTTTTCTCCTCTGAGTCTTCAGATTTATTTTTACTTTATTAATAAAGCCAGAATGTTTACATATCTGAGAATTTTACTAACATTACACATTAACATGAAAGGACAACTTTCTGATTTACGTCACTTTTCACTTGTGTCTTTAGAATCTGGTAATTCAGGTTTTGATACAAACATTCTGTTTATGATTCTGTATATTGTATTTGCTATGAAGTATATTAGCTTGTAAATCCAACAGCTAGCTTGTCCAATGTCTTATCAACAATTCACTCAAGTGATTCACATCAGTTCAAATGTCTAACTTCTTTTTTCTAAATTATGTTAGGCTTCCTGAATCATTATCATATTCTTTTCAGCATTCCTACACTCTGCCATGCTTGAAGAATGACACTATGCTATATGAACATGACTGACAACTTTTTCAGTTGAAAAAGGTTTTAAAACCATTAATACCTTAAAAAAGGAAAGTTAACCTAATACAGCATTTCTAAGTAAAATTACACATATATTTCTAACTTATTATCCTAGTTATAACATCTCAAACTCTCTTTACTCTTCATAAAAAGTATTGTAAGGATTTCCTAGAAATATTAACCTTTGTATCTCTATTTTGAGGTAGTAGCATATATGAATTTACAGATGCTAATTTCACAGAGGCATAAGCAATCAAAATGTTAAAAGAGGTCATTGTCAATGCACTAAAGTAGATGTCCTTGCACCCCCTTTGCTGATCATGGTTTGACATATAGTTCAGTGTATTCCTACTCACATAGAGGCAAAGAAAAATTGTATTTTTTATTGCAGTCTTTAGGGAAAATTCAAGAAACAGGGAGCAGAGGCAAAGGATACCACTAATGTATCCTAATGGAAGCATTGTCTTTGACTGTCACTAAAAACTGTGAGTAGCATATGTACTCTGGGAACTCTGAGCAGTGTATTTTTGTGAAATGATGGACCTCTAGAATCACCCTGATACACTGTGTCCTCCAAGGTATCGTAACAAATGCAATATCAGAAAAAGCCTTTGGAAATAAATACTGAAGAAAAGGTGGTTCACGAGAGAGAGTTAAAAAACTTTCAGTGGTGTGTTAAGGCACAACCTGAAAAAGCAATTTATTATCCTGTGCATTTGGTAGCCTGGCACATATGCCTTTAAGCAACAGGTTTGGTTGGCTCCTGTAGGAATGATCTCTGATTATTATTGTTTTTGTAACACCTCTTCCAGTGGTTAGTTGAAAGTGCTGTCCACAGGCTATCTATTCTACTAGGAGTTCAAATTCATTACAGTCATTTTTCAGAACAAGGAAATCCATTTTCTATTACCCAGAAGATGTTAGCTTCGTGTGTTTCTAAAAGAGCACAATTGTGGTGGTTGCTGCTGGTGAGTGAGTAATTGACTAGAGAAAGTTTTTGTATCCACTTTGGCATGATAAAAAGCTAGTGCTGTTCACAGGAAACATTATAAGCTTTTTCTTTGTACAGAGAACTCATTCTTTGTCCAGGTAGTAACTGCAAATAATTACATGCCATTTAGTTGAATAAAAAGATAGATGACAGAAAATAGGAGAATACTATAGCAAAGAGAAGAAAAAAAAATAATTACTGTGTAAAACGTATAAATCATTTTTACCTCCACGCAGTCCTTGAGATAAGAGGTAATAGTTTGCTTAGCTACTTTAAAGGGAATATGATCTTAGAATTAATACCACATCCTTACAAATTAAAAATAAACAACTTTTTTACATCCTACTGAGACCTCCCTAGTATGAGCTATCATGGCTTGAACTCTTTTGTTGCCATGTGGTGGGCTGTGCCACAGAGCACGGCTGGCACAGCCCTGCTAATAGGCTGTGGGGAATGGGTATTGGGGGAAAAATCTCAACAAGCACAGAAATATGCGAGTCATGCAATGCCTCAGTACCTGTGTCTGGAGCTCAGTTACCTTTGTTTCATTTCTGGTAATCTTGTCTTTCCACTTCCACTCTCTCCGGTCTGGTAGATGGTGATAGATAGAGGTCATACTTCAGATTAACATATGTCCTCTGAAATTATTTTTTTTCAAATTAATCTTGTTATGCTTATTTTTTGACAGTCAAAAGAGAGGAAGGAGCACAGGGCACGATAACATGAAAAGCATTTCTAGCAATCACAAGTAGGGCAGACACAAAGTTGTCAAAGAACAGCAAATCCCAGAGGCTCTATTCATACAGTGAAATGGGTTTTTTGCATTTTATGTTTTGAAATTCATGACTCAGTTTCCTAAGTTGGGACCACTGTTCTTTTCCTTTTCCTAGTAACTACCATAACAAAACACAAATGAGCTGCTCTATTGCAACATAAATTTGCTTTCCCTAACTTTTAGCAAAACATAATGCTGTAATTTAACATTGAATAAACACTGAAATCCAAAGACATCATAATCAACTAGTAGAGAATTATATATTTTTGCAAGGCTGAGTATCTCAATGGCTACACAGAAAGAAGCACTGAGGCAATTTAAGTACCACTGAGCAAGATTTTGGTAACTCATTAAGAATGAAGGACAGTACAACAGGAAAGAAAACTGCAAATGAAGTTCCCAAGAGTCAGACAAGAAAAGAAGAACAACTAAACCCCAAATTACCACTAAATATAATGCTAAAAGTCTGATTTCAGTCATCTTGTAGATAGGAAAGCTCAAAAAGCTATAATTTAATAAAAGTTAATCAGCATAAATCCATTATTGGAAGCCCAGACTTCAGAAATTCCCTTTAACATTTTTGTATATACAGCAATGGCTGAAAGCCATAATGTATCTGTATTTCAGGAAATATTTTAAACCATAATGCAGAATAGATATTCTGCAGAATGTGGGGGAAGGTGCCCAGAGCAGCCATCAAGTGAGTGCAACAAGCCCTGACTCAGGGACAGGTGTTCCCAGTGGCATGGGACATGGGCACACTTCTGAGCAATCTGTGTGTATATGTACTGCAGGGGGTAAAGGGAGGATTTGTGTGCTGAAGCATGCCCTGCCATGAGAAAGGATCCAGACTGCCTTGACAGGATGGCCTAGATTATCCTTCTATCAATTGAGACAATCACAACCCTCCTGCCCACATCCAGCAATGGGACATTTCATCAGTCTTTTCATGAGGACACCGTGGAATAGATTTAGTCTGCTGAGCCACCTACCTTAGAGCTGTACATTGGTTTTCTGCTGAAGCTGTCTTCCTTCAGCTCCATGCTGCTTCCTTATCCACCAGTGAAATGTGGCTAACTGTTTTGAAGTCTTCCAGGGGAATATTTATTATCCTGGACCTGGGTTCTGAGTCAGAGCTAGGAAAAGAGGAAGCTTCCATTCACGGGTTTTATTTGCAACACTTACTGACTTGCTTGAGTCATTTAATTCCTCTTTGCCTCACTTATCCTACGCTGAATAAGAGAAAATATGCCTTCATTCTTTTCTGGGGGCTTTTATCCTTTTATATGGCAATGACTATAGTACTACTCAGCATTTTTGGTTTTGAAAGGCTACAATGATCATTAAGGAAGCTTAGTATTATTGTAATACCGACAGATACTCATCAAAAATCTGTGTTGTGTTTATTATGGGCCATGTGCAAGCCAAACTCTTTATAGGCTTGAATAAAGGAGAAATATTTTGCCTTTTTTCCTGTTAGGGTTTGTCTTGCTGTCTCATCCTCTGAACAGATTCAAAGTGGTTGTATTTGCCAAAATTTTAGCAACATTAAACACTTAGATAGCAACCTCCTCTTTTGACAGCTCACATGATACATTCTAGGCTCATTAATCAAGGTCATTCTTACACAGATAGTAAAAACTGCCTCTGATAACAGATTTTCAGTTGGAGGGATTTGTCTTATTCAAATGCATGTTAGACCTAAGAACAATTCTCTTTTTCCACTTTCTTCATAATATGTTAAAGTTGAAAACCATCTGGAACTGAGTTTTAAATCAGGCTCAGTTTGGTTGTTCATGCTATTGCTAGGGTGATATAAACATTCACATTACACACATGATAAATTAACTGTAACCAACTGGTTTGTGTCTTTCCTCCCCAGTGAAAATAGAAAATTCTTGAGGGTTTGCTGTCTGTCACAGTGAATTATAAGCAGAGACTACTGTGTTTGAGGAAACTGTCTCTGATCAAAACGGTAGAATTCTGTCTATGAACTGCTATCCAATAAATAAATAAATAAAGTTGTGCATCATTCAGAAATGAGTGTAAAATACAGATAAGTCAAACACTGCTATCACAAGAAGTTTTGATGCTGGAGCTACAGCCTCTTCTGTACCCTGTATAGCAAAGTAAGTCATTGCTTTTGGGATAGCGCTGCCATTTACATGTACAGCCTGTTACCGTGAGTCCCAAACGTATCTTCACGTTCAAAGAAAACAGAAGTCTTCTTTTGAAGTCCTAATACTGATATCTGCTTTTGTTATATATTATAATGGTTCCTTTGCTTCTCTTACAGAGAGTGGAAAACAATCATAAGAAAGACCTTGTACAGGATTCAGAGTGAAGTAGCATATTATTCATTCAGTTGTCATACTCATTTACCATATTACAGCTGTCACTGAAAGGTAGTCAGAGTTCATGTTGTATGCTATGTTTGTAAATGGTGATGCTATCTCATTATTTTCCAGCCTGTCTGCAATTAACCTCTTATTTTGAGTGTGGTGAGAACGTGCAGTAACAGCATACAACATTTCAAACATATTTCAAAGTGCATCTTTGTCACTTCAGTCACTCATGAGGGAAACAAATGCTTCCTTACTGATTTGCATGCATGCTGGTCATAAATAATTTTTATCCTTAACATCATATATTAGAAAAAAAGAATAAACTTCATTAATGACTTGGATGTTTGTCATCATTGTCTGAATTTTGATAGTTCCTGAATCTTGAACATAAGTAATGGAGTAGCAAATGGGTTGGGAGCTCTAAGGAGATCATCCTGACTCTGGAGCTGTCTGCGATGAAGACTGGTCAGATGCTAGTCCCAAAATGAAGTCACTGTGCTGTCACTCACACCCTTAGGAGAACTTTGCAGTACTCAAATTTACTGGTGCTTTGAGTGTGCAGTATAATGCAGAAGTGCTGCTCATTTTTATTTTCACCCTCACACATGCTGTGTGGTAACATATCTATTTCAGTATTTATATCCTATTTAAAAGTCAGCCTTAGGGACCTAAACTTAGCACCTTACCCTCTGTAGTCAAATATGACACCCCTTCAGAAGGCAGTTCCACTTATCCTTGGATGATGGTAATGATAGGTGAGACAAACTGTTCCTCTGGAGTTGCCTGTTCTCCTTAAGAGCAAAGTTTGGAAGGATGAGCTTCAACTTGGGCAAGGAACTTCTAACCTCTGGCATTCGTTGGGCTTTGCCTGCTGATTTTTTCCTTTTCTTCTGTAAGACAGTTGTTCTAAGGTAATGATCTGGTTTCCCACCTACAGATAGCAGAGAGCAGAGACTCTCCGAGGGATGATTCATCCTCTCCAAAGATAAGTATCTGACAGAGGTGGGAGTTAGTCAAAGTAGAAATTGTACTTTAAATTAATTTCTGCTGGTATTGTTCACTACTTAAGTAGTCTCTTAGGAGGAGAGCTTCGTACATGATTTTTGCTTCAGAGAAAAGAGTAGCCAAGCCGCCCAATTGCTACAGGATGAGATCCAGATCTGAGCATTGTTTCCCTGCATAAATGAGGGAAGCACACAGAGGAAAGGAAGGCCCTTGGGAAAGGTGCGAGCAGTGAAAACTAATTTGGGACATGTAAGAGGGTATATGTGAGAGGCAGTGATTACTGAAACAAATAAAAAGGGATTTTTAGGAGAAGAATGGCAGAGGAAATCAAAAAAGGAGCAAAAAGATGTGAGAAAAAAAGATAATGAATACAAGTGCCATCAGAAATGGATGATAAATACACTATGAAACTGGTGCAGAAAAGGATGCCTTAAAGCAGGAGATTTTGAAATTATTTACAAAATAAAAGTGTAAGCTGTTGTCAGCTAAATCAGCTGTTTTATTACTTCCACTTCAGGAAAAGTTCCTGACAGAGACAAGTAAAGTGTTCGTGAAATGTGCCTGTTAGATATTCCCAGACCAGGTCATTAGAAAGAATTGAATTCTGTATTGCCCAAATAAGAAGTTTAAGAAGTGTTTGGAAAATGCTTTCAGGCACATGATGTGATTTTTGGGGTTGTCCTGTGCAGAGCGAGAAGTTAGATTCAAAGATCCTTGTGGGTCCCTTCCAACTCAGAATATTCTTTGATTTTATGATTTACCTGTGCTTACTCTATGAAACCCATCCCTGGGTCCTAAGTATATGTCTATCTAGGGATTTTTCTACTTGGTTATAAGCCCCAGTTGTCAAACTATTATGTGTTAGGACTGAAAATAAGGGAGAAACAGCATCAAGTGATACAAAAGACCTAGAGGTAATCCAAAAATCAAGTATCTTTGTCAGGAAGACTATAGTCTCAAGGAAAGTGCTATCAAAATTTGGATGAATCCCAGTTTCTAATTCAAAGGTAAGAAATCAATTAAAAAGGAAATAGTAAAAATCCAATTTCTGGAATTATTATTGTTTTAAAAATCCTCTTCCCTTTCTCTGGTCCTTCTTGGATTGTGCTGCCTTTGTAGTGATATGGCCCTCCTCTACAAACACGTATGTAATTGAAAATTATTCAGAGTGTCCTAATATTGGAAAAGCTGTTAGTAAAGCAGTAAATAAGAAAACAGTCCAGTGCTTAATGTCTAGTTCCAAACAGCAGTTTGCAATTTATCCTGACTGCATCATGTAGAATATTTCAGACACTCAACAGCAGTACTTAGTCAGATGTGAGGATACAGTGATTTATTTTAACATTTGAAACAGAGAGGACTGTATAAAAATGTGGCTCCAGAGAAGAGACATTTTGAAACTTAAAAGTACTTTAATATCACAAATTTGAACAATTTTGTCTTTATAGTGAGAACATTGTTTTGTCCTTTTCCTTTCTCCCTTTCCTTCCCGAACCACAAAACTTGCTGGTTGAAGAATGTATTAATGTCTGATGAAAAAAAGTCTTTGAAAGGTAGAAGTGTAAGCAGACTCTTGCTCCAGCTAGATACTTCATTTGACTAAGCAAAGATGTGGATATCCCTTACATTAGGTGGTTGAGGCACTGAATATGCCCATAATTCTAGGTTTCTCTCTACATACTGCAGGACAAAGGAGGGGACCATCCTTAGCATCCTTAGTTTAGCTGAGCTTGTAATGGTTTTCCTATATCAATGGTAGGGGAAAAAATTTTTCGCTCCTACTGCGAAAAATTTTCTCACATTCACAAAGCATTTTTAATTCATGCATGAATACATGGAAATAGTATAAAAGGACCCATGTCCTCTCCATCTCAGTGATTGGGAAGCTGCTTCTGTTTTATTCAATTCTTCTAGTACCAGGAAAGTTACTCCTTTAGGGTTCACTCATGAGGGAAAGGAGAATTGTCAGTTTCTCGATTTCTGTGCATCTATTGATGTTCATACAGATTGGGAAGTGAGATGCTGGAAAGCAGTGCCAGAGAAAGGGACCTGGGGGTCCTGGTCAACAGCAGGTTGAATATGAGTCATCAGTGCCCTGGCAGCCAGGAGGACTAACCATGTCCTGGGGGGCATCAGGCAAAGCATTGCCAGCCAGTTGAAGGAGGGGATTGTCCTGCTCTGCTCTGCACTGGTGCAGCCTCACCTTGTGTGCAGTTTTGGGCACCACAATGTAAGAAAGATATTAAGCTCTTAGAGATTGTCCAAAGAAGGGCAACAAAGAAGATGAAGGGTCTTGAGGGGAACCTGTATAAGGAGCAGCTGAGGTCACTTGGTCTGTTCAGCCTGGAGAAGACGAGACTGGGGGGAGACCTCATTGCAGTTACAACTTCCTCAGGAGAGAAGAGAAGGGGCAGGCACTGATCTCTTCTCTGTGGTGACCAGCGACAGGACTTGAGGGAATGGTGTGAAGTTGTGCCAGGGGAGGTTTAGGTTGGATATTAGAAAAAAATTCTTCATCCAGAAGGTGTTTGGGCACTGGAACAGGCTCCCCAGGGAAGTGGTCACAGCACCAAGCCTGACAGAGTTCAAGAAACATTTGAATGGCACTGTCAGGCTTGTGGTGTGACTCTTGAAGATGGTCTTGTGCAGGGCTAAGGGTTGGACTCGATGATCCTTGTGGGTCCCTTCCAACTCAGCATATTCTGTAATTCTGTGATTATGATTATGCAAATATGTCCCTAGAAAGAAAAATGGAAAACCGGCCAGCTGTGGTTCTTGCAGCAAAGGGAAAGTCAACCTCTCCACTTCTAGCAGCACAAGGAGGAAACAGGAAAAAAGTTCAAACATTGACAAGTACTGTAGTGTTTTATTTTTTTTAAACTAGAATGGTAAACCTGGTTTGCAGATTTTGCCTGAACATTTTACCTGTAACATGATGATGCTCCAGGTGGGACTCAATTCAGGACTACAGCATCTGAACTGAGATGATCACATGTTGTGTATATAACTTACTGTGACAGCTGCTGGGGATTTGGTCAGTCAAGGGAGAGATTCAACTTCCCAGCAATTTGTTTTGGTGCTAGTGGAAGTACTCTTCTACTGGGTGGATCTTCATTCACCAAAGAGGGAATTCATCTCCCTAGTGTGCCTGTAAACACTTAGATGTGGAACAGGATAATTTTGAACAGAATCTTAGTCTCCTAGGCTGTGCTGTCCTGCTCACGCAGACAGTAAATCTAATTATATTTTTTCTTTCCTTTTCTTTGTTTCTGTAAGGATTTACTTTCTTGGGCAATAATAAGTACTTGTCCACAGCAATATGGATTCACAGTGCAGCAGCTGTGATGTATTAACCCCACGTGGACAGAGAATTCTACTTTAATGTAAAGATGGAATGTTTACTAGGACACATGAATGTATTACTTTCAAATAAGTACATAAGAAACATGAACAGGGAGTCACTTCACCTGATTTAAGATCATAACTAGTCCCAGCTCTTAAGGTCTAAATAAGGCTACTCTGAAACAGAAATCTTAAATGCTCAGGGAGAGGAGGGACTCCAGTCCTCCAGAGAAAGACCCTGCTGTATTTAAGTGCTTCATTTTAGCATACACGATTTGACTGTGTGGCTACAGTCCACAGTATTCATTTGAGGACTCGGGATAGACAGAAAACTCTACCTAAGCTGCACCTTCTGTGTAAGCTACAGTGCAGAGCTGTGTCGTAACATAGACTAAATTAATTATTCTCAGGCCATTTCTTCTTACTTGTTGACGGTGTTCTTGACACAACAAAAGTGCAGTCCTGACTACGGTCCTTGGATGCAATTATAATATAAACAAAATCCAACAGTTTGACAATTGATCACAGGAGGCTAATGGAGTAGGGACTCTTTGAGTTCTTTCCTGTCAGAAATTAAACTGCATTCTTCCCTTGGTATTAAAAGTAAATCCCTTAAATTTCCTGAATGTCTATATGCCACTTTTAAGTATGCTTTAGCTATTGGTATTTGTAGCACTGCTCAAAAATCTGAGAAAGAGAAGTCTTAAGCTGCATATCAGAAATGCCAAATGGCCAGCATAAAACTACATCAGTGTTTTGTCAAAATGCTGAGAAAAGTGGAAAGTTCTTATCTTTTTATTCCAGACTGACAGCTGAGTTTTATTCTTACTCAGATGGATTATGAGCACAGTCTGTTTCAGAGCAGAAATCTGAGCATTAGAAGTCTAGCCATGACTCTGGACTAAAGTTGATCCATGAACCAACAGAGGCTTCAAGAATAATATTGGTTTCCTTCTTTGAATTAAGTCATAGAATCATAGAATGTTTGTGTTGGAAGGGACCATAAAGATCTTCTTGTTCCAATCCCACTCCTGTGGACAGGGACAGCTTTCACTAGATCAGGTTGCTCAGACCCCTATCCAGCCTGGGCTTGAACACTTCCAGGGATAGGGCATCCATAGCGTCTCTGGGCAGCCTGTTCCAGTGCCTCTACACAGCTTGCTGTCATTGGCAAACTTGCTGAGTGTGCACTCAATCTCATTGTCTGAGTTACTGACAAAGATGTTAAACAGTGCCAGTCCCAGTGCCAACCCCTGAGGAATGCCACTTGTCACTGTTTTCCACTTGGACATCAAGCCGTTGACTACAACTCTTCGAGTGCAACCACCCAGCCAATTCCTTATCCACTGAGTGATCCTTTCATAAAATCCACGTGTCTGCAATTAGAGACAAGGAAGTCATGCAAGACAATGTCAAATGCTTTGCACAAATCCAGGTAGGTGATGTCAGTTTCTCTTCCCTTATCCACCAGTGCTGTAGCCCCATCATAGAAGGCCACCAAATATTTCAGGCAAAACCTGCTCTTAGTGAAGTCATGTTGGCTGCCACCAATCACCTTCTTATTTTCCACGTGTCTTAGCATAGTTTCCAGGAGGATCTGCTCCATGATATTGCCAGGCACTGAGGTGAGACTGACTGCCCTGTAGTTTCCTAGGTCTTCTTTTTTCCATTTTAAAAAATGGATGGGATGTGTGGAGGGGGCAGTGCTTCCCCTTTTCCAGCCAGTGGAAACTTCACTGAACTACCATAACTTCTCAAATGGATAGTGGCTTAGCCACTTCTGCTAGTTCCCTCAAGACTTTTGGATGCAGCTCATCAAGTCCCATGGACTTATGCACCAGTCAGTTCTTTAGATGATCTCAAATCTGACCTTCTCCCAGTCCCCAACTTCTCCTTCTGCCCCATCTTGTTGGTGAGAACTAGGTCAAGCAAAGCACCTCTCCTTGTTGGCTCCTCTATCACTTGGAGAAGGAAGTTCATCATGATCACCACATTCCAGGAACTCCTAGATTGCTTGTGCCCTGCTGTGTTATTTCTCCAAGAGATATTGGGGTGGTTGGAAGCCCAGGGCTTGTGAACATGAGGCTGCTCCTGTGTGTCTACAGAGGGACACAGACGCTCAGTCTTCTTGGCTGGGTGGCCTGTAGCCGACTCCCACTACAATGTTGCTTGTTCCTGCCCTCCCTTTAATCCTGACCCACAAGCCCCTCATCCAACTCCAGGTGAAGCTCCATGCACTTCAGTAGGTCATTGACATATAGGGCGGCACGCCCTCCTTTTCCTGCTCCTCATCAGTCTTCATTGGGAATGCTTTCTACTGTTCATATTACACCTCTAGCATAACAAATCATTTATTTGAAGATTATAAATCACTTCTAAGAACAGTACTTAACTGAAAGCTGAGGTCTTTCTTCTGTACATCTGAGAGTCCAGCACTTACAAATGTGAGTGAGTAAAAATGTAAGCTCCTACAAAGCAGAGTATTGGACTCCTTTAAGACTCTGGAAGCTCAAAGAGAGAAATAAAAGGTACCTTTGTAGGTGACTCCTTTTCACATATCATACCTAGCCTAACTAACCTCTGCTGTTGGCTTCAAAGGCCTTGGACTCCATGTAGGTCAACAAATAGATAATCATGGCTTGCTATATCAAGATATGAATGTATATTTTCAGATTCTTCATCATTTCAAAAGGGACTCTATATGTAGGTATAACTTTTACAGCAGTATGACAGCAGCTGTCAGCTGATCAACAATTTTAGGTCCAAAAAAGCGGGATGTTTATATATATAACTGTCCTGCAACAGCATCTGAATCCAGCATCACATAGCTAAGACTTGTCTGATAAAATCATGCTCCATACACCTGATTCATTTCAATACCATAGCACATGTAGACAATACACTCGAATAGAGTCTTGAAATAAGATGTTTGCTAACAAAGGATAATTTGAACAATGCCAACAAATTTGAGAGAAGATTTTTTACTCAGATTTGCTCTGATCCTTTTGTACATATATTTTAATTCCTAAGAAGAAAATCTTAGATCAAATACTACCCATTCCTATGGAATGCTTCGGTTCTTTTTAAAACTCCAAATACAACAGAAAATAGGCTTACATTCTGAAAAATACATTACAGAACCAAACATCCACATGGTTTCTGTTTCAAAGGGTTTGTGCCTTACCTATTTGTCCATTGTAAATAGCAAAGATGGGTGTCAGAAATCACAGGAGTACCGAGAAGCTCCAGTGTTTTACATATTAAAATAAAATAGAAGCAAAAATTATTTCTAAAGTGAGTTACACATAAACATCCTGATATACCAACTATAATGGTCTAAAAATATCTCATTGTCTTTTAAAGGTGTATCTGATTTTTTTTATCCACATTTTCTAGTTTACGCTGTTTTATTATGTCAAACTCATTCATGAGTTTGTTCTTTTCAGTTCTGAACATTTGTCAATTAGGATTTTTTTTCCAAGAGAGTTCTTCACTGGGTAAATTAAATAAACATTTTTTTCTCCTAAGATCATGGTAAAACCCTCTACAATGATTGTGCTTTCTTTCCTTAATACACTGTTGTGGTGAGTTCTTGCTTCTTCCAACATGATCTAACTATAGGACACACTAAAAATATTGTATTAAATTCCCCTCTTCCAAAATAACTTTAGATCTCGTTCTGGCCTAAAATATTTCCTTCAGTGAATGGAGGGTTATAAAGATAACTTACTGTTATGGTTCAACTGATATCTATATTCACTGCAGTCTGAAGGAGGAATATAGTTGTATGTTTCAGTCACAGAATATTAATTTGAAATATATTGATTCCCCCCTTAGATCAATACTTTCACAGCATATATATTTTCATCTATATGCAAAGTTGATGGTACCATTTGGAAAGCAATAAAGGCAGAATTTTTTTTAGGTAGGTCTTCAATGTTAGGTATTTTATTACGACTACCAAAATAATTGATCATATTTTTTTTTCCAAGTTCATCTGTTTGTGTGGTCTCCCACACATCTTAAGAGGAAACTGTGAAAATACTGTGTTACATCTCATTTTAATTAAAGTTCAAAAGTGTTTACATATCCTTGTTGCTTTCAGGAAGTGAACCTCAGTGCAAACAATTCAACTAAATTATAAGTTGGTCAAAACACTTCATAATAAGAGAAATGCAACAGAACCAATCAATTTGCCATAGATGTGACTGTTTTGCTTGGTTTTTTTTCCTCTCCTTGGGCAGTTAAGGGGGTGTCGTCATCCTGCTTGTTCATTACAGATACTAGAAATCACATTTCACAAAGGCACATTTGCTGCAATGTGTTAGCAATCACTGTAATTGATTTAAATGCTTGAATTGACTGAGAACATTCATAGATTTTTTCATTAGTTGGCTGTAAGATAAAGTTGATGAAAACTGGAACATTTTGTTATACTGCACAGAAGGCCTTAGAAAAGTTTCTGTGACGAGCAAATTTGATTTTTTTCAAGCTGCTGTTCTGAATAGGTTTTAAGTGAAGGAAAAGATTTGGGTGCATCAAAAGGTGAATGTATTGTGTTACCCTAGGCATTCACTCTACATATTTTAAGGGAACAGTAGCCTAACAAAATCCAGGATTTAAATAAGCAGTGAGAAACAATATTAGTCAGCACATTTCTACAGTTTGAAGTTTCCTCTGGATGCCACAGGAAGGACCACACTCCTTGAATAAATGAATGTATCAATTAATGACTTTTAAAATGCTAAATATTCTACTTTGAATTTTAATAAACCCTTGAAAAAAATCAAGGGTGAGAGTCTAAAGGTCAAAGCTGAATAGCCTACAATTGGGTTTTTATTTCTCCTGGGACAAGCTACATGCCAGAGCAAGAAAACTAAGATGTGTAGGAGAAGACATCTGTACTCCCAAACTTTAGCACCTTGCAAGAGACAAACAGCTGCTAAGTAAATTCTTCTGCATCAGAGGGAAAAACAATCCTGGTGTCATTAAAACTCAAACTATTAAACTTACTAAACTTCCTGAGTGTTTATAATGAGAAAAGTGACAACAAGCACAGCCTTGATTCTTGGTATGCAGCTCAAACCTTGTCCCTTCTCAAGTTCATCATTGCCAACACAGAAATCTTAGGAAAGACTGGTTTCAAATTCAAACCTGGGACAGAGGAACAGAAAAGCTGAGCCTGGCAGGACATAGAAACCAGAGTGCTGACAAGGTCGAATCAGCCTGATACAGTAAACCACATTGGTTTTATTGTTACTCATTGAGGTCAGTTAGCGATTTCTATTTAGGTAACAGACTCATTTCCACATGGATTTTTCTCTTTATTTGTGCTGATCAGCTGTTATATTAAAGGGGTTTTGATTTATGAATATTGACAGGTCACGTTCTGCTTTCAGTTATAGCAATAATAAAATTCAATTCCCCCTGTATAAATCTGTTATGCCAATAGTCAGCTTATACAGAAATAGGGTAAACTGATGGTGGCATTTTGATACCTAAATGTAGTCTGTAAAAATGAAAAACCTTTATGCACTTTTTTGAATCACAAACATTCTAGTTTGATCTACACCTACGAGCTATATGCCTCTGATACTTACCTCAGGTGTTACAAATTACTGGATTCAGAATGCATCAGGATTTATTTATTGTCATTATATGATAATTTCTATGTTTTTAAGAATCATTGATATTAATTTGTACTTGTTCAGGTCAATGTCTTTGTAACAAAGTAAGAAATATTCTAATTACCATAAATAAGACCTAAATTAATTCTTTGCTCTTTCGGCGGTAGCATTGATTACTTTCTGATTTGATTTATTCCTGAGATTCAGTCTTTCCTATCATTTATTCTCAAAAGTATTTTCATGTGGAACAACTTTCAAACATTGCTGATGATTTTTGATGGCTAAGATTTTCCAGGATATTTCAGCAAAGCCTTCTCAATTTTAGTCTAACTCTAGAGTTTGTTTAAGCTGCCCTAGTGCCCACAGTCCTAATTTAAAAAGTTATTGAATCTCAAGCTATTAGTCAGAGTGTTCTCAAATGAAGAATCTCCCCTATTCTAAGCATTTATGAAGGAATGATTAGAACAATAACAATATCCATAAAAGTAAAAAGCGGATAAAAAGTCTCTGCAGAGGATTAGAAAAATTCTCAGAACACCAATTCTCAAAACTTCAATGCCAATGGATGGCAATATGGGCTACTTAAAAATATAAAGGTGACTTTTATATTTGTAAAATCTTTCCTGCATGAGATAGTTGTAAGGTTGGAATGTTTATCAGTCATGTTGGACTAGGAGGGAGAAATTTCTCTGTTGCACCTCTGCCCCTTGAAAACTGTCCGCTGGGGTTCAGCAGTGATTTGTGCTGGATAGTCCCCTCTAAAATACAGACTCACACTAATCTTCCCTTGCTGTACCTTTAGTTAATTCAATCAGTCCTTTAGACAGTTCAGAGAAAAAATATCTATAAATTACTTCTTGCCTGTGAAGATGCGAAATGAGTATCAGTGCAAATACATACTTTTGTCCATAACTGGATTTTTGGCAGTTACTTGAATCCATGAGCCAAGTTCTTAAAGAGTTAGTTGAGTAAACATCTTTGACCATTATTAGCTAAAGCGTAGTTAGTTCTGGTTTGGGATGGAAGAGAAGAATTTGTTAGCATCTCTAATTCCCTCCCATCTGTGTCTACTATGGGTCTATGATATATCCTTTTCTGTGCACACTGCTTGATATTGTTGCATGATATTCTTTTTTATTAATCTCTGAGCCTACCTAATTGCTAGACTATGGAGTTCTAATTTCCTAAGGAACTGCTCCATCTGCCAGATTCTTACTTACAAGGTAAGTTTACATTAGCTGGCACAAAACCAGCTATATAGTCTTGCTTCAAAGTTTGAGTTTTAGAGAGGATTTTGCCTACTCAGCTGCAGGGAGCATAGAGTTGAAACCACATAATCTTCCCTGCAATAATTTGGATGCTCTTGAGAGTTTCCTGACAGCCGCACTCAATTCTGTACTGACCCATGGTTCAGAGATCTAGTGGTCTCCAAGCACATGCAGGAATAAATTGGTCATTGCTAAGATTCATGATCTGAGGTAAATAACACTTCTTCACCATTGGCAGTATCCCAGCTGCAGCAGAAGGAAGCTCAAGTAGTGCTACAAATACACAGGAAACTTCTCTTGCAACAAAAAAAAAAAAAAAAAAAGGAAAGAGCTATTTTTCCTTACGTTGCTTTATTTGGGGAACATGCTGCCAGATTTGGGGGCAGAGTGAGGGAGCAGGAACAGTGACAGAGATGGAGGTTTCTTGGCAGGGCAGGTGAGGTCGTCCTGTGAGCTGGGGATATACAGTTTCTGGATCAGTGTGATGGGATGCAAAACTCTCACTGAGGTTTCAGCGGCACAGGATCAAAATGCATCAGTCCTGTCTCACCTATTTAATGAACTATTTTTTTTAAAGAAGTAAGTCACATTTTCAATTGTCAGTGCTTATAGCGCCTGACTGAGCTGCAGCCATTTGTGGCTTCAAAGTCATATTGAGATGTGATCCATATCCCACGTGCTGGCTATGTTTTTAATCAGAAAATGGACTGCAGGGGATGTCTTAAAATGTCCATTACTGAGTTTTAAGGAGAATTAAGCTGATTTTACCACTTCTGCCTTGACTAACACATTTTCATTGCAACTCGAAAATTATAGATTCTGGTCTTAAAAAAAAAATGAAAAATGTCTTTGTCACCCTCCTAGCTGAGCACCTTAATATTCTTACAATTCACTCTCAATTCACCTAGCTTTGTAGCACCTAACAAAGATCAGACTGTAATACCTGTTTTAGGAGATCAGTTAATGCCATGGCCTCCACAAAGGACAATTTGAAGGTTGGATGGGCTTAAATTTCCAGTGCCTAATCTCTCACCCCGAAGAGGAAGTAACTAGTTCCTTAAATTAGTCTGTGTCTACTTTAGCAAGTGGTACAGCATAACAGGAGTGAATCAGAACATGAGGCATTGTGTGGGGATGCTTCATCTACTCTATATCCTCTGTGATGCTTTAATTTGTATTAGTTAGCCCATTTTGCTGTCCCAAGCACACTCATGGTGCACAGAGCTTGAAGAAATTGCAGCCTTACTTTGGCACCCAGGCTAGTGTTCCATAGAGGTACTCCAGAGAAACAGATGCTGCTTGTGCTGGCTGTCTTTTTCTTACGGGAGAGGACATGGGCCATAAGGTTCTGGTAGTCTTGTCTGCTATAGCCGCTTTTACCCTCATTCATGTGAAGTTCTGGATGCAGCAGATGAGCTCAGAAACAGGAAAGGTGGAAATTGCATTGTCTGTGGGATGGACAACAAGTGCAAAATTTGCAAATGTGTGAGCCTACTATGAAGAGGATGTGTTGTTATTCCACCCTCAACGAATACAACTTTGGGGTCCATCCCTTCATGCAAATGAATGGCTATCACAATATTAAATCTTGCAGACCTCAGCACCTACTGCTTGGTGGATAACTGTGAGGACAGCAACTGTTTTTGAGGAGAGCAAAAGGAGGATTCAGAAGCCAACAAACTGGCAGAGATCTGAGTGGCACTCCCTGAGTATGAATGTTCCCAGAGCCCTCCAATATGTGCTCATCCCTCAGCACCCTCTGTTAGGGCATGAACATTTTCAACCTAATGTTCAGTTTTCTTTAAAGTGTTGATGATATTTTATTTCCTGAGTCTAATTAGTTTTATACAACATACACTATTTTCACTGCAACAGGTCAGTTTAGAGAGTTACCTGGACATGTGTTGATAGGGATAGGAATGTACAAGGCAGGTTTTGAAAAAAAATAGGTAAGCCTTGAGGTCTTTGAATAGCTGAGTACATTTGGAAAAAAATGGCAAAAGCAAAACCAATCCTTAAGCTTTGGAGATGGTAATGAAATTTGTCCGTACTGTAACATGTTTATACTTATAGAAGAAACATCCAGATTCTAACAGAACTGTCATTGTCATTCACTCCAGATATTTCTTATCAAAATACAAAGGGTCTTTACATTTTTACACACTTGCTGTGCTATTAATATAAGACTATCAAGTATGGGGGCTTACTGTTGCAAGAGTTAGATGACAGCCTTCAGGAAAGTGATGAGCTGAGTTGAAATTCTAACTTGTACTTTTCTCATTTGTTTTTTCTTTTATTGTTATGTCACTAGTATTGTTGTTATTATTATTATTATTATTATTATTATTATTATTATTATTATTATCACCATGATCATGACCATCCTCATCCATAATAATCACACTTCTTCTATATAATCTGAAACTAGTATAAAATAGACTTGATAGCATGCCTGCTCAGCAATTTGGGAGAAGGATAAAGCAATTTGCTTCATGTTTCCTGCTACCTTTGCAGATACTCTGTAACCGAATCCTGTATCTTCTCTGTATAATTTGAATTTTTTTATCCTATGTATTGTTGATACTGTCATGAAGCTGTGAAGAAGACATACTGCAGAAAGCAAACAGGCTTCCTTGTATTCAGTTCTAATTACAGAATCACACAGAATCACAGAATATTCTAAGTTGGAAGGGACCCACAATGATCATCGAGTCCTTATTCTTAAGTGAATGGCCCATATGGGGATTGAACATGCAACGTTGGTGTTATCAGCACCATTCTAATGTCACTCTCCCTTGACTCTACATGCTGCCTTTACATTTTTCTCCATTTATCCGACTCTGTATTAGGGTCTTTTTGACCCTATTTCTGCCACAGGAACCCTGACAAAATCCACTTTAGCTAGATGTTTCAAATGTGTGATGGTGGAAATCTCTGTGATTTTCTTTTAATAGTTAATATTTGAGACTTGCATTTCTTGAGGGTTTCTTCTTGTTGTTTTTCTATGCTCTTGTTTCACTAAAACCATCTTAGACATGGCAGGTGGACTGCTGTCAGTGCTTCTCTAGTGTAATGTGAGAAGCCAGTGAGAGAAAGCTGGATGCATTCCTGCTCACAGAATAAATGACCATTGTAAGCACTGCAAAATCAGAGACTGTATGTAAGAATCTATTCCTGTATTAGCATTACCGATTTGCTTACAAGATCCAAATAATGCTAAACTACTTTTTCTGTACAGTGATTTAAAGACAAATAAGTTAACATCCACATCTAATCAGATTTGCAAATCATTAGCCGGGCAGCTATGAAAGGATATGAGAATATAGCCCTACAGAGTAAAAATTAATAATACCTACAGACTTCTTTGCATCACTTTTTTTCATCTTTGTTTTACCTTGGTCCCCAGGTCAGTGGTCACTACACTTTATACAGTAATATGAATATCAAGTTGCACCAGAGTCAGGGAGAATTGTTTGCCTTTTCTGTGCACAATAATTCTTCTTTCTTCAGTGTAGAACTCAGACTAAAAAATAAACAGCCACCTCTATCTGTGGATCAGATTGTTTTCCTAGCTTCTAAATGCCTGTATCAGTTTTACCTGGGTTCTTATAGAGTTCTCTGTGATACAAACTATCAAAGAAAAGAAAATGATCCTACCTGTTCCTTAAGCATAAATTTCAATTAGACCACACTGTATATAGTCATAGTATATAGTATACTTTGTACTGGGTTGTACAAACTGGAGGAACTGCAATATTTAAAAATAACGATCTGTAACAGGATTCCCTCATGGACTTTCTGCTACAAATTCAATTTCCCCAGAGAAAGAAATGATAAAATCTGTTTTTACATTCCCCACCTTGTATATGACTTTCCAATATCCTTATGGAGTTAGAAGAGCATCATTTAATTAACATTGCCTGGTTAAAGCACAGTCTTCGAGCAATGAAAACACACAGGATATTGCTGTGCCTGGTGTGCAGCAGAACATCTGTAACCAGTGAGCAATATGTCTCAGCAGGGTTTGTGCTCTGGAGAGGCCTAGCATACTGCTAAAAATAGTTTAGTTAAAATATTTCTGCAGATAAATAATGAGGTGTAAATAACACAGAATTTAAAAAGGTTGGTTTTTTCCCTTTGTATTTCAGCCTAAATATAGATATTGTCTCTGAGCCTTTATTTTTTGCCAATTATTCTCAATGTCTCAATCTTATGCTGTGGCTATCCCAGTGGTATCTAAGGAAGGTTTTCTCACACAAAGGTGCTTCCAGAAGGCACAGGAAAACCCAGACAGTAAACTAAAATGTGCCTGAAAGAAGTGAAGAACATTTGTTAATTCAAAACTTGAATTGGACCAATTTGGAGCAATGTCCCAAGTTTCTTTGTTCAGAAACACTGTGGGGATGGAGTTAGTCTTAGATGGAAAGTTGCAACTGCAACAGCCCTTTGGAGTTCTTGATGAATACTAACTCCCTTCTTTCCATCTTGCTTTCCTCTAGTAAAAGTGAAAAATCACATTGTAATTCTCCCATCAGAACTATACAATTCCTCTTGGCTGCAAAGACATTCCTAAAGGAATATAAAGCATTCCTTCAAACATTGACGGTGAATAAAAATGAGAACCAAGAGGTGCAAGGAGTACAACCTCATCTAGATGGTGCTTGATAGCTTTAAATGGCAGTAAGGAAAAATACAGCAAGTTATTACCAACACTCAGAATATTTCAAATCATCAGAGTGTGTCAGCAAATAAAGGCATATGTTTTCATTTGAAAATGTTCTTTTTTTTCTGAGCTTCCCTGTATGTAATCATAAATTTTCATTGGTGGTGTAACTTGGAGTAGACAGCATTTGTGCATTAACATTGTGTATGGAATGGTTTGAAAACTTAAATATCAAACGCACAAGTTAAATTCTCCATTTTCAGTGCCAAGACAATGCACATTTCTAGACTTCTTAATATACTCTGAGACTGAAATGGAAAAGACAGCAGCTGCTTTTGATGATATCCACTGCAACTCTTGACAGATGGCAATGAACAATGTGAAATCAGTGTTTCCCAAAAACACTTTATAATTGAGGATCTTTACTGCCTGATTTGCCACCAGCACTCCAGTAAAAACATGTAGATTTATGCTGTAACAGTGCAGTTGGTTTTTGTGAAAAGTACTTCATTGAATTTCTTCTTTCAGTGATGTGTGTTAGAGTGGCTGACATCTCCAACATGACTTCAGATAAGTGATACTGGTATTGTTCTTGCAGATATGTGCAGGGAATGGAAACAGAGAACAAATTTCTTTAAAAAAACCAAAACAGCTGTGCCAGCAGAATTTTGCTGCCTGGTCAGGGGATTTATGAAATTTTACTTCCTTAATTGTTTCTTTCACCTTGGATGTTTCATTTGTCCTATGTGATGCCACCTTGTCTTTTTCACTTAGTCTCAGTAAAATGAATCCTTCAAGGACTTTTCTAACACTGCCAGTGGTATGGAGCAGAATTATTTTTCCAACAATTCTGAAATGTGATCTGAGGTGTCAAAACCAATCACGTGCCCAGAATCGCACCTCCTTGCTAAGCATTTTGTCTGTGCTCAATATGTTAAATTGCTGTTTGACATTTCTCTAACAGTAATTCTGTATATGGGGTAATAATTTTATCACCCAAAAAATAAATAAAATTAAGAACAATGAAGAGTCTTTACTTAATCTTCTCTTGGAAGAGCACCAGATGGGTCCCCTGGAAGTGGAATTAAGCACCTGGAATGCGTTCTGCAGGATGATCTTTTCTGTTCTTGGTATGGATATTGCAATGAAGAGTAGAGCACTTGGAACAGAGAATAATGCTTTTTTTTTCCAATCCCTGTCCATTAAAGTTTAAATTTTGGTTAGATACTAGTTATAACAGGGCTGGAATACAAATGTTGGGGGGATGAGGTGCAGGAACTGGGAGGTAACATTATGTAGAAGAAATTACTATTATTGTGGGCAGTTATTTCCGTTGTGATCACCTTATAAATATATGTTGAAAACTGATAAGTGTTTAAAAAATTGTTCAAGGCCTTGGAATCCTACACTGTATGAAAATCTTAAATCAGCAGAAACCAAAGAGACAGTTAAGAAGGGATTTGAGAGTTATCTATGCAGAGAGGTTGCAGGGAGGTTTTTGATGATAAAGAACTCTTTCATCTAGAAGACAATGTATAAAACAATTCTCTAGTTATGAGTGGACATTGGATAAATTCAGTCTGAAATTAAGGTTCAGGTTTGTAGGCAGGCAGTTGTTGCAACTGCCTGCGTAGGAAGCAACCAAGTCTCAGCTTGAGATGTGTCTTTGAAGTATAAATGATTTACCAAATCAAATCTGAATGAGAAATTATTTTAATTAAATTCTATGGTGTGTATTGTGTGGGACGTGAGACTGGGACCATTATCTGTACCTCCTGGATCTAAAATCTATGGACCTAGAACTAAAATATTTAAGGGGCTCATTTTAACATAAATCACAGGTCTTTAACAGAGTTGTAGCAGGATAAAGTGTCCTTTAAGTGAGAGTAAATGTAATTTATGCACACTTAAAAGGCACTTTACACTGCCTGACTTATTATAGTGACAATAAATCCATACTTGTTTAGGATTAAAAGGGATCCTCATGATCATCAGGTGTGACTGATGGCAGAGCACAAGCTATAGAACTTCATACAGTGTTTCCCACGTCCAAGCCAAACGATATGTGCTTGATCTTTTGGAGGGGTATTCTGTTTTATGTCCTCATATGAGCTTCTTGATTTCCTTCACTCAAAATCTAGCACACCTTTCAATTTCTCTTTCAAAGAGAATCCTTTTAGGCTAGTAGTGGAACATTTTTCGCTGCCTTTGACATTCACAGACAGACTTTATCTGGTGAATTTGAGGAAAATGGAATTCAAAGTAAGTGATCAGCTTTCAAGAGAGGGATAGAAAAATGCACTTTCTTCACTGCATTAGTTTTCCTCTGACCCAACATGTTAGTTTAGGTTATCTTCCTGAAATTTGTAAAACTGATTGGTTGTACTTTTTTATTCTGATTAAAAAGCTTGCTTTTGTTTGACTGAGTTACAAAGATCTAAATCATAGAGCTAACAGTATAAGGGGTTTTGAATAACTGCTAAATGGCACTGCACTGCCTTACTCTAGGGCATGCTACAGTTGCCTTACAATATCATCAACATTAGGATTATGTTTGGTCCCAGGACAGTCTAGGGGATCAGTTCATCTGAATGTATTTGCCATGTTTTGGGAGCTGGATCTTGCTCTAAGGTGAAAACTTGATGTGTTTAGATGGGCCCACCAAGGTTTCTCAAAATGAGTTTGCCAGACTCATCCAGTATATGTCCACAAATATGAACACATATTTGGCAACAGGTCTCTCTGCACAAAAGTACCTTTCAAATACTATGTTTATTTAATTTATTGTAGTTCATTTACTTTCATTACATCTCTTTTGTACCCCTAATGTGTCTTGTTCATTTGTCCGCTGGTTTCTAAGTCATACTTTTTTCAGAAGGAACAGTCTTTATCTTGTGTCTAAAACTAAATATTTGCAAGAGACTTGTGAGTGGTAATGGCTGGAAACCATAATGGCTGAAAAGTTACTCTCTGAGGTGACATAACAACACCTACATCAACAATAATGTCTATCAGAAAGTTGTGAAAAGCTCAGATTTGTTTAGGGAAACAAACTTTAGTTATAAATTTCATTATGTTTCCTATCACCACTGAAAAAGGCTGGAAATAAATAGGGAGGTCATTTGTGGGAGCTGCACCTTTGCCTGTCATTTTACTATGACAGTGACATAGATATCTATGTGTTTATGGTGAAAAAGTGTTTATGTGTGTTTCTGGGGTTTGTAAGACCTTCACTGAATGTCATCTTAGTGATCATGGTAGCTTCTGAAAGATGAGGGGGAAACAATTTTTATGTGCAAATGGAAACTCATAGAAGAACACAGTGGAATATTGTCTCATCTGATGAAGACCTTTGAATTTTTTTATACATTAATAAATATGAAATGTGAGATTATTAGGATCTTCTGTTTTCATTTGCTAACTAGACTAGTTCATCTAGCTCCTTTTTCTGTTTATTTGTGTAGTCAATATATTGTTATTAATGTTATATGTTTTGAAACTAGTTTTTCATACCAGCTGTTAAAAGTGTAGGTAGATATAAAGATAAAAATGATCATGAAGAATATGTTACACAGAATTTGAAAATCTCAAATGGTAGGGATTATTGATGAACTTTTGAAGTGTTGCCAAACAATATTACCTCAGCAATGTTTATGGATTTAGAGCGCATACAGGATGCTTTGCTTGGGAAAATTCAATAGATTTTCATGAAAGTTCCTGAATCCCTAATTAATGGAGTACTTTACAGAGGCTTTTTTATTTAAGATCTATATAGGAAAGAAAACTGCAATACTTTTCTCAGCGAACCATCACAAACTTTCCTGTAATTGGGCTCAGGCAAAAGCAGTGAAAGAAAGGCCCTGGCAGGGACTGGTACACCTCTTGCAATGCTTCTTCCCAGCTTTCTCAAACTGCATTTGGTCTGTGCTGAACAGTGTGCTGGAATAAAAGCTTGGAGTTTTTTGCAAAAGTTCTTCCTTTCTTGTCAGCCCCAGGTTTGTTCTGTAGTATCTGCAGCTTTTAAATCCAGTCATAGGATGCTTGCTCACATTTTGACTTGATTGATGTAGCTTTCTGGACTTTACTTAGTGTGGTATTTCATATTTATGTATGCCAGATTAACCATTAACAAAAAGTGCAATTTTTGTACAAACTCAGAAATGTCTTTGGAAGGGCGATAACACAGAGAAAAGATTGTGTTAAGGGTAAGAAAGACAATGGTTGAGTTGTAAGAATAAATTATTAAATTGTTTTAGCTAGGAAAGCTTCTTCCAAGCTGCAAGAAAATTTGTGCTTTAACATTATGACTAAAATCAAGTGTCAATAGCCAGACTCTGATGGCCATGCTTAAAGTCAATGCTATGTACTGGGGAAGTTCAGCAGCAGGTTGTTTTCTGCATATGCCTGTGCGTAACAGACCTAGTTACATAGGATGACTGTCATAGTGATTTATACCTTGTACATTGCATTCATATTTATTATTGCTACAACCTCTTAAATATGATAGTTCTTTCACATAGATACAGTCCAGAAAATCAAATTCATGTTTCAAAGTTTTATATAATTCATGCTTCAGTGAAACTGAGTAAAACATATTTCATTAAATGCTTCTCAAATAATTGATTATTCTGCAAGAGAAGGCTCAATGTATTCTTTCTTATTCATTCACTGTTAAAAATACTTTTAGACCTTTATTGATAACTTCCATCTACTATCATCTAACTTTTTAAGAACTCTTCACACAACATAGATTTTTCTTCTTCACTGAAAAAGAACCCCGCTTCAGACAGCTGAAACTGAGATAAAAAATGGTCAGATAAAACATGGTAGAACGGAAAGAAAGCACAGAGAAAGTAGACTGCCTGATTTTTATCCACAAAATATGTACTCAGAAAAGTGAAATGTCAACAATTTAAAGTAATTTGTAGTGGATAAGAAATAGTCATGCTTATCACTTCTTAACATTTAAATAGGAGAAATAAATAGTTCTATTTGTCTCTTAAAATGCTCTATCATACTGGTTCACTGAACATTTCGAAGTGTGGCAGAGTAAGACTAGAACCAAAATAAATTGTATTCTCATAGTAATTTAGAAATAGAGTGATGAAAAAATCATTATATGCATGCTAAGTTACAGAGGTCATCGAATTAAATGTGGCATAGGTCTATTTTTCAGTTCAAAATATGACAACAGGTCATCAACCTTATCAAAATTATGATGTTTCCCTTTTTTATTAAAAAAAAAAAATTAATTGCAAGATTTCTATTTTAATCAATTCAACCTCTCTGCAGTTGGAAGATCAGGAGCTCATGTTGATTGGGTTTGATGAACATTAATCAAAACACATTTCAGTTCTATCAGTTCCTTGGAGGTCCTTGAAATATTAATTAAATATTTCATTCAGCAAAACTAAGTGTGAAATGAGGTGCAGCTCATCTGAGGTGCAGATTTTTGTAGATCGTTATTTGTATGTTCTCCTCCCTCCTTATTTGAAAATTAATAAGACACAGAAACCTTTAGCTAAACCTTGGTGTAATATTGAATACACACCGCTGCTCAGTTGGCTTAGAGCATAGATTTGCAGCAGANGAAAATTAATAAGACACAGAAACCTTTAGCTAAACCTTGGTGTAATATTGAATACACACCGCTGCTCAGTTGGCTTAGAGCATAGATTTGCAGCACAATGAGATGCATTACAACATTTACAGAAGTTCAAAAAGTGCCACAGCCTTGCAGTTTCTAACCTCTTTTTGATTACAGTTCTTTACACCATCCTCAAGGAAATAGGAACAGGTGATGGACATAAGACTACTGTTAACAGACTTGATTTTCTTGTTTATTTTACTCCCTAGAAATAATTCACAGATACACATACACACACATTTTGCAGATATGGGATAAAACTATAGAATAAATTACAAAAATCTAACTGTCTAAAAATGAGAGGAATACAACCTAATGGTCTCCCAGGAATCCAACTGCTGCTGCTTTATGTTGATTGTAAAACTACACCCTCATGGATGGTGGCATATCTCCAGGCCCATAGTCTTTTTATTTCCCTCCCTTTACATTGTATTTTCTCCTTTCTTCACTGTAGCCTTAGTCTCCGAGTGATGGTCTTGAGCTTCACAAAGCTCTGTGCTAGACTGTACTGCTGGTGGCAGCTGAAAATGCAGTCATGCAGAGACAGCAAATCCACAGCCTGTGCGTACCATGGTTACAGCACATCCTGGACCAAAGCCAAACCGATCAACATGAGTGAGGACTTCCTGGCTAATACAGAATGTGGCCAGGAATTTCACATGGGACAAACAACAAGTCACCCACCCCAAGGAGTCCTTGCTACATGGGAAAGGAGGCAGAGATCTGAACTCCGAGTTCACTCCCTCTCCCATTCCAAAGCCTTTTTCAGCTGCAGGTGGAAGATCTCTATCTGGCTCTGGCTCTAAAACAACTAAAATAAGTGTCAGTACAATTCCTGTTGAACAGGTTTTTTCTTCCTTTTTACCACATAATTCTGACGTTACTCTCTGTGAAATATGGAAGCACTGTTGCCCGACTGATGAAGAGGAACTGCCACACTTCTACAATTGTTTTGAGTGATGACTACAATACTGTAGTGTTTGCCCACAAGAATCAGTTCTTTACAGTCACCTGGGTTTCTGGAGTTCTGTTTTAGACTGGGAAATAAGAGATAGTATCAGAGATATTTTAGACTCAGATAAAGGCAGCATTAGATTCTGTGATATCTGCTCCACACACAAGTAGACATGGGCAATTTATCTCTGCTCTGATACTATTGTTTTAATCTGACCTAGATAGGAGTAATCATAGACCAATTATTTTTCAAGTCTATTTGTGCTGAATTTCCTAATTTTATTTTTCAGTGTGTCCTCAGGTAGAGAATTCTAACAAAAAGGCTAAGTCAGAATAAATCCTTTCAGTGGTCTTTGTAAATACACTGTCTTTCATTTTGTTTTGCTATTGGAAAGGTAGGCATGTTGTTTTGACGTAAGAGAAATGTGGATTTTGTACATACTAACAACTATGAAGAACTGGAAGTTTAGATTAAGAGGCTAGTCTTTCCTATTTGTTTATGAAAAAATAGTTACAATTTAATGACTGCTATGGGAAAAAATGCAAGCTATATATCTGAATATTTTCCCATAAACTGTTTTTAATAATCACATATTGAATTTAGTCTCATATCTTGTGTTGTCTTTAGCAAACCAAATTATTTTAATTGTCACTGTGAAAGTTATCATATAATATATACACTAGTTTGAGTCTTCCCAAACAGAAACAAAACTAAACAGAAAGAACTCCATGGGACTGTTAAACCAAATAATAAACCTTTCTGAAAACAGAACAGACTGAAAAGGGTTAATATTTATAGTAATTTCTGGAAGGGCTTGCTTTTATATTTTCTCCAAATAAAGCTGCTATTATACAATTTACATGATCAATAAGTATCTTAAAATTAAATAAGAAATTTGCACTTGACATAAAATTTGACAGAAATGAGCTCTGGTTTGTGATTATACCTTCCCTGTATGTGTGTCAGCACCTACATTCTACTTCTGGAGGGACAGAATGCCTTTTAAATCCTCAACTTTAACTCACCAAGAAATGTAGTTGTTGGCCACTATCTGAGCATGACACAATGTTACGATGTTTCTAAGTTATAAAATAATGTAAATCCCTGGCAAATTTAAAAAAAAAATATATAATATATATATATATACACTCGATGTTAAATGTTCCTTTAAACTCGCAACACAGTGTATCTGAGATAAAGTTCAAAACCTAGGGGACATAATGGCATAAAATTATCTTAAAAGTATCTTGAATTTACATTTTCTTATGCAGGTCTGACTTCTGATAAGAACAGTGTTGGCTGAATGATGGTGCCTACTGTTTTGCAAGTAAAAATACTGAAAGACTCATCTCTGTGTGTTTGAATGTTGCGATAGTTTTCACCTTAGGCCTTCCTGGAGACCACCTTGTAACCAGGAAGGAACTAGGGTAATGACTTAGGAAGTATTCCATGCTATTCCTTTCTGTAACACAACATATAAAAAGGTGCAGATAAGAGAGTTCGCGCTCTTCTCTCTTCTGGTGGCTGAAGGCAACAGGTCTCTCCGTAGACGGGCTTTGCTTATATAGGCCAGGGCCTGCTACTCAGACCTGCTGTTATCTCCGGTCTCTCCGCGAGGCGTGGGGGAGTTGGCTGCTGCCTTGCACAGTTCTGCTGTCCCGATCAGGGAAGTATTTGATTCGTTTTTAATTTTACTGACTAACTCTCTATTAACGGGTATATTTAGGAAATATTTGGGTTTAGGCTTCTTTTTATCTCTGTTTCCCCCTCTATTTTCCCTTTTTTTCCCTTCAGGAGCTCCCTGTTGTGGATAATATATTCAAATTGTATATATATAATTGTAAATATATATTTTTGATAGAATCCCGTTTCGTTCAAACTTCTTTCAGTTTTTTTTCCCGTGGTTCATTTTTTCTTCCCTCTCTGGGAAGCAGGCATTGTTGTCAAGTTTCGGGGACTTGGCGGGAAGCCAGCTCAAAACTTGCACAAATGTACATTTAAAATATTCAGAGAAGTTAAGCAGTTTATCATACTTCTGCTGATCTCCCCCCACCAAATATTTTCTGTTAAGGCATTTAGTGAAGCTCTAAAGTGCTTAAACGTAAATAACCAAGGATAAGCACAAATGGTTTATCAAGTACAGCACATTTAAGAAATCAATAAAGACCGTTAGCTCTTTTAATTAAAAATAGACAATAGATGGCTTTCAAGTAAAAAATTCAACAACTTCACCTATCTCTCCAGTCTGGTCCTGCCAGAAGAAATAGTACTGTCAAATTATGAACATTGGAAAACCCGTGACTGAGCCCATGAAACGCCAATCAATGCCTGTGCGTCTTCAGGAGATAAACTTGGTTATTTGCTTTCTTTCAGTACTGTATCATATTTGTTTCTTGTTAAAGTTGTATTGATCTTCCACCAAACAATTTTTCAATTACTTAGCATGCTGAAAAGGCAGCACTGTCACAATGGATATGGGCAATTAAGCAGTCAACATTGTGAGAGGGATACAATTTACACCGTGTCACATTTTATAGATAATGTTATTGGTGAGGTGCATGTACATTGAAGCAGAATTACTAAGTATTGTTTAGGAATTCGCAAACTAGCAAAGTCACATGCTCATTTTGTCACTGTTGGCATCTTATTAGCTCATCGCTGCTTTAAAGATACTGTTTATTTTACTCTTTAGGAGTTAAATATGTGTTTATCCACCACTGACCTAGAAACCTATGAGGTACGTTGTGTTCTTTCATACCAGAGATATTTATAAGAACAGCGTGCATCTTGCCTAAACTTTGCCAAAGAAATGGAAGCACTAAATCTTGTTTCCCTTCCTTAAAATGTTCAAAGGATTGGCAGATTTGTTAATGCTATTTCCATACTTTTCAGAGACTTTTATAATGTAAATAGGAAGTTCATAAGCATCCACACACATCACCTAACTTTTTCAAAAACTAATTCAGAGTTACAATTCCAACTCAGGCAATTTTCTACATCCAGCAGTCCAACCATCTCTACCTTCCTGCTTCTTGCGCTCTCTGAATACATCATGAATTGGGAAAAACACAGCAAAGAATGCATGCTCAATAAAGTTCAATTCATTCAGTGTAGTAACAACGAACAATACTCCTGGAATATCTCAAACAGTCATGAAGAGGAATATGCTGAGAAGTCTCAGGAAGTGATGGAGCCACATGAGGTCTGCAAGTTAGACATGTCAACCTGGTTGATTTCCCTTCCCCTTTCAAGCAGAGCCCAAAACTGGCAGTCTCTACTCCTATTCTCTACAAGTTAGCATCTCAGGAGCAAGTCCTTTTCTGTCTGCCTTGGTTTCAAGTCCTCAAGCTCCAAGTGTTCCATCCTCTATTGTTGTGGTGAGATATAACTCACAGGGAGTGAGGACAGGTAGAAACTGGCTTTGTGATCCTTTAGGCTGTGATGACTTTGTGTCCAAAAGCAGATACAAGCTGAGCTGAGCTAGGGGCAAGGTGGTCCTACAGCTATATCTCATTTCTTGATTCCAGGTCCCCTGTCTAAAGTGGGACTGCTTTGAGAAGTGAGACATACAGACATCATGGGAAGGAAGACAACACCCTCATGGCACCCTGTGAGGCCTAAGGAGGGCTCTCAATCATTTCAAGACACAAGCAAGGGGCAGAGGGAGCTGTTAAAGCTGTTAAGTGAGAACTGTCCCTTTTCCATGGGCTAGGAAAGAGTGCAGGCAACACGAACTTTTCACCCTGGACTGAAGACTATGATGAAATACTTTGTCTGGCATTGCATTCTTCCCAAAGCTTCAGAGATGTATGCAGTGATACAGCAGGCAATTCTGCCCCATTCAGAGACAGGACTACTGGACAACTTAGCATTAATTTTCAGATGACTGAAAACTGTGCTTTCTTTCTCTGAAACAGCAGTAGTTACCTTTAACATGGTACATTTGTGGTGAAAGCTCAGGTAGTTACATGCTGTGTCTCCTCTCCACCTGCAGAAGTTCAAACGCACATCTGCAGAAGTACACGCTCACCACCATGGCTAGGTCTTAGGGGAACTCCTGTTTTTTCCTTTTGAATATATGCCGGTGTTGTGAAAACAATATTGATCTGATGATGATGATGCACAAGGAGAGGCTGCCTGAGGGATGTGACTGTTGCAGCCTGGAAATTATGGCACGTGGCGGAAAGTAGAAAGTTTGGAACACTTGCTATTCCCAGGTTTATTGCTAGGGGGGTTATAGATCTCCAGAACCAAGCTCATATCTAAGCTTATTCAGGTTCACTTCACACTTCTACATTCTGCCTAGGTCCCAGTTTAGAAATCTTCTTATGGTTGCTTTTAATCCGGGATGTAGCCAAACTCTCTCCCAAAGGGAGCTTTCAGCTATGCTTTTGCTGGTGTCCAGGACACAGCCTATGTGTGTTGCTACAAGTGAAGGCAAAGGATGAGAACCAAAGGTGTAGAAAAAGATCCCTTTTTTCTTTTCACGCAAAGAATTGGGGTGGTAAACATGATATTTATTCTTTGCTCAGAGAAATTCAGTGAAAACTTTCTGTCTGACTCACTGACTTTCCCGTAACCTTTTCTGATAGACTAGTGTAACTTCTTTTCAGTAGTCCTGTTGATCAGAACATGGGACTATTAACTTAAAAATAACCTGTTGTGACTATGAGATGAAAGGAGTATGGGAAGTAGTCATCTGTGCTGCTTCATATCTCAGAGGTTTTCAGCAGTTTTTCACATGGTGGGTTTTATATTTTTGTTGGCATCAGAAGTCCATCTAAAATAGCTCTTACCGCCTACTTACAGATACTGACTTACAAGATGATAAGCATTACTATGCTTCAAAATCCACTCCTTTGGGTGCAGGAAAAAGCTTAGGGTGCAGTAAAGGGAGTAGGCCAACATGCAATTGAATTCTCTGCTTTTGTGCATTAAATCTAAGACATGATTGAGTGGTGCAGCACACTGAATAAGAGATTGTTTTGTCAATGACTTCCAATATCACTCTTCCACTTATTGAATAACCTTAAGCCAACAAACCAGCATGCAAAGATGGTGCTAGTATTATTTCAACATCATTCATCATTTGCTTATATTCTTTTAACAGTACAAAATCTGTTCTCTCTTCAATTCTTATTGCATACAATGTTAAGCAGAACACTCTTTACAGCTCCTCATTTTAAAAGTGCCTATTGACCTTGCTGAACAGAGCTACATATTTTAAAAATGATTCTAAATATTTACTGCTTCTGTAAGTCAACATATACTACAACTCTAGAAGCTCTGACCTGACAAAGGACAGAAAGGTATTTTCATCCCCTGTAGGGGGAAAGAATCATCTAGACACAGTCCTGTGAAATGTGGTCTAGGATGACCCTGCTTGAGCAGAGAGGTTGGACCAGATGACCCACTGTTCTGCCTTCTAACCTTACCCATTCTGTGATTCTGTGATTTTATAAAAAAAGGAAACTAAGTGCGGAGAAGTTATTAGTCCAGTTGTGGGGCCAACCGCTGACAAAGAAAGGAGTAGTACTCAGGACTCTAAAACCCAGGCTGCAGTGCCTATAAAAATATTGGAAGGAAAACAAGTGAAAAGAAACATAACAAAGCAATGGAAAGTTTCCAATCTTCTCTGGTGACATACAGGAGAAATGTGTAAAGTGTACAAAGCAAAATATTTCTGTGCCCACACACTCAATTAGTCTTGGGATCTCTTCTTTTAAGGACCTTTACTGCAATCTCTAGAGAAACATGATATGATATGATAATAATGGCCAGTCTTCGCGAGCGAAGATTTGGGAAAGGTCATTAACCCTTCAAGCCTGCGCAGTGGATTTTTTTTAGGTGAGACACAGCGTGCGCTGAACTGAGCCCACCCTTTAATCCTGAGGTTCATCTGCCGGGGCCGA
>NW_016690184.1:6514523-6632737 GCF_001604755.1 Lepidothrix coronata
GCGGTGAGAGTCCTGCACCCTAACCACTAGACCACCAGGGGCCCCTCGAACCCGGGTCGCAGCGGTGAGAGTCCTGCACCCTAACCACTAGACCACCAGGGGCCCCTCGAACCCGGGTCGCAGCGGTGAGAGTCCTGCACCCTAACCACTAGACCACCAGGGGCCCCAAGGATGAAAATAATTGAAGCATAGACCTTCACAGACCATCTCACTGAAGAATTTTAATGGCTGATGAACTATTTACCAATCTGTTTGTTCATAGTCTCTTTCTTCCATCTGGTCAGCAAAACTATTCCTCAAATATTCCATTAAGTTTTATAATTACTATTTATTGACTACCTTGGATTCTTTATTTCCAAACTCTTCTGTTTCTTGAGGAACCAATCTGCAAAATGCCTCTTTTTGGGTTATGTATTGCTCCAATCTATCATAAGGGAGTTGAATTAGTGCAATACATCACAAAGGAGTTGCTATTCTTTTAATTCATAATGTAACTAGTGACAACAACATACAGGGAACACTCCTGTTTTATATCTAATGTTTGGCTTCAGCATTCAAATATTTAAAGTTATTTTTTAAAGATTTAATCAATAATCATAGTGAAAGCAATGGATCTCTGGTGGAAGAAGCTATTCTCAGAATACTAAAAATATGGACCTTTTGGAGTGGGTCCAGAGGAAAGCCATGAACATACTTAGAGAGATGAATCACCTCTCCTATAAGGAAAGGCTGAGAGTGTTGGAATTGTTCAGCGTGGCAGAGATGTCTCCAAAGAAACTTTATTGCAGCTTTCCAGTACTTAAAGGGATCTTATAAAAAAGATCAAGATGGATTTTTTTAGTAGGATCTGCAACCATAAGACAATGGGTAACGATTTTAAACTAAAAGAGGGCAGTTCTTGATTAGAAGAAAAAAAATTTTTATGATGAAAGTGGTGAAGCACTGGAACATGTTGCCCAGGGAGGTGGCAGATGTCCCGTCCCTGGTAACATTAAAGTCTGAGCAATATAATCTAGTTGAAGATGTTCCTGCTCATGGCAAGGGGAGGTTGGACTACATGACCTTTAAAGTTCTCTTGTAAACCAAATTATTCTATGATTCTATGATTCATCTGAGAATTTTATCTGAATAAATTGAATTGAAAATTATTTATATAATGTCTCTTAGAAAATACAATCATAAAGAAGGGTTTGAAAATGTAAGGAAAACATTTTGACTTTGCTTTTGCAAATTCATGCTTTCTGTTCATGCCAAGACACTAAAGTACAGAGATTTCCAGGAACCTTATCTCATTGTGTACTTCTGTAGAACCCAGCATGGTCAAGATATAATCAGTCCATTAAATAGGATGAAGCTATAGTGTTAAGAATATGTTCCTGGTACAACTTTAGTTTAGACTGACTGGCAGTCTTACCAGCCATTTCCAGAAGAATCACAATGTTTGTCATGGTCAAGGAACCGTTCCCAATAAGAAGTTTGGACGACACACCAAGGGGGGGGTCTCAGTGCCCTGAACTGGAGGACAGTGACTGTGGGAATGGTCAAGTCCTTGTTGACCCTGAAATTGTGCAGGATCTGCTGCTTCAGCTGGATCCCTACAAATCTATGAGGCCTGATGGGATTCATTCAAGAATCCTCAAAGAACTGGCTGATGTCAGTGCAAAATCTCTCTATATAATTTTTGAGCAGTCTTGGGAATCTAGAGAGGTTCCAGCTGATTGGAAACTAACATATGTTGTCCAGATTTTCAAGAAGTAGGACCCCAGAAACTACAGGCTTGTCAGCCTCACTTCAGTGCCTTATGGAGAATATTATTCTGGGAGGTATTGAAAAACACCTGAAAGACAATGCAGTCATTGGTCACAACCACCACATCTGAGAGGAAAGTCCTGCTTATCAAACTTGATTTCATGTTATGACTAGGTAACCCAAGTATCTGATCAAGGGAAGCCAGTTGATGTAATCTTTTGGATTACAGTAAAGCTTTCAATGCTGTCTGTCATAGGATCCTTCTAGACAAAATGTCCAGCACACAGTTGGATAAACACATCATGTGGTGGGTGAACAATTGGCTCAGGGATTGAGCACAGAGGGTAATAGTGAATGGGGTGACATCAGAGTGGTGACCTGTTACTAGTGGGGTTCCACAAGGCTCCATCTTAGGCTCTGTGCTCTTCAACATCTTCCTAAATGACTTGGACACAGGGCTGGAAGGGATACCAAGCAAGTCTGCAGATGACCCAAAACTGGGAGGAGCTGTTGACTCCTTCGAAGGGAGGGAGGGCCTGCAGAGAGACTGGGAAATCACCAACTACAGGAAGTTCAACAAGGGAAAGTGATGGATTCCACACCTGGGGTGGGGCAACCCTGGATGTATGTACAGATTGGGAAATGAGATGCTGATCCACAGAAAGAACCTGGGGATCCTGTTCTATGGCAAATTGAATCTGAGTCAGCAGTGCCCTGGCAGCCAGGAGGGCCAACCATATCCTGGGGGGCATCAGGCAAAGCATCATCAACCAGTCAAGGGAGGGGATTGTCCCGCTCTGCTCTGCACTAGTGTGGCCTCACCTTGAATACTGTGTGCAGTTTTGGGCACCACAATATAAGAAAGATATTAAGCTCTTAGAGAGTGTCCAAAGGAGGGGAAAACACTGATCTCTTCTCTGTGGTGACCAGTGACACAATCCGAGGGAAAGGCTTGAAGTTGTCAGGGGAGGTTTAGGTTGGATATTAGAAAAAAGTTCCTCACCCAGAGGGTGTCTGGTACCGGAACAGGTTCCTGAGGGAAGTGGTCACACCACCAAACCACGAAGCATTTGGACAATACTCAGGCACGTGGTGTGACGCTTGGGGATGGTCCTGTGTAAGGCCAAGAGTTGGACTTGAAGATCCTTGTGGATTGCTTATGCTTTTTGCATATTTCTGTATATATTTCAATATCTTTTTGCATTTATATTGTACAGAACAGAGTGAAGAGTAGGCAACTATGATGGAGTGACAGCAACAGTTGACAAGGTAGGACCAACAGGAAATTGATGTTATCTATCTAGACTTCTGTAACATCTTCAATACAGTCCCACATGAGTTCCTTATCTCCAAATTGGAGATGTGTGGATTTGATAGATGGACAATTCAGTGGATAAGGAATTGATGCAGACAGAAAGTTGTGGTCAATATCCAGGTGGAGGTCGGTGATGAGTGGTGTCTCCCAGGGTCTTGGGACCAGTGCTTTTCAATGTCTTCCTCAGTGACAGCCACTGAGACTGAGTGCACCCTCAGCAAGTTTTCAGATGACACCAAGATGAGTGGTGCAGTTGACACAACAGAAGGACAGGATGCCATCCAGGGGCACCTGGAAAAACTTGAGAACTGGTTCCATGAGAACCTCATGCAATTTAACAAGTCCAAGCTCAAGGTGCTACACCTGGCTTGGGGCAATCCCAGACATAAGTACAGGCTGGAAGAAGTCACTGAGAGCAGCTCTGTGGAGAAGTACTTGGGGGTTCTCATGGCTGAAAAGCTGTACATGAGCCAAAAGTGTGCACTGACAGCCCAGAAGGTCAATTGCATCCTGGGCTGCATTAAAAGCAACATGGAAAGCAACTTGAGGGAGGTGATTCTGCCCTTCTACTCTGACCTCATCAGACCCCACCTGGACTACTGCATCCAGCTCTGAGTCCTCAACGCAAGAAAGACACAGATCTGTTGGAGCAGGTCCAGAGGAGGGGCTATAAAGATGAACAGAGGGGTCGAGCACCTCTCCTATGAAGACAGGCTGAGAGACCTGGGGCTGTTCAGCCCAGACATGAGAAGACTCCAAGGATACCTCATTTTGGCCTTCTTATACCTTAAGGAGGCTTATAAAAAGGAGGTAGAAGGACTTTTTAGATAGGCAGATAGTAATGGGACAAGGAACAATGGTTTTAAACCAGAAAAAGGCAGGTTTAGACCAGATGTTAGGAAAAAATTCTTTACTGTGAGGGTGATGAGGCACTGCAAGAGGTTGCCCAGAGAAGTTGTGAATGCCCCATCCCTCAAAATGTGCAAGGCCAGACTGGATGGGACTTTGAGCAACCTAGTGTAGGGAGTGGCATCCCTGCCTGTTGGGGTCTCCGAGGAGGAAAAGAGACAGTATGAGGCATGGAGACAAGTCTACAACCCAGATTAAGACAAATATTTAACGAACTGGACTTATATACGGACTGGACAGTCATATCTGTTACCCCAAGTTTATCCCCAGTTCCCCAATTGCGTTATTGTACGGGTTTGCTGTTGTTTGTACCCCAGTTGTTGTTTCAAAAAATTATCCTCCATATTGTCTTCTTCTTCCCCTCACAGTTTTCCCGCCAAAACCCGTTTTCCCGCTCCTCTGCCTGCCATTGGTCAGTGTTTGGTGCAATGCAGAGGCAGCTACCATTGGCCCATTTCCCTAGCCACACCTAAAACTCCTCCCCTCCTTTCCCAGTTACCCAATTACCTTCATCCCTGGGTTGCCAATCTCATGCTCCTCCCTAGCCCAAACTCCACCCCTGAACCTACCCTATATAAGCTGTTACCCCTCAAATAAACTTTGGCATTGCTTCACCAGACCTCTCTGTGCCAAGAACCCTTATTGCAGTGCTCAACCCCATTCCTTACCCCCGGGTTGTGGCAAGTGGCGCCCAACGTGGGGCACAGTAGAGGTCCTCTGTATCAGAGGAACTCCTGTGCTGCCAATTGGGCTCAAGCATCTCCAGGAGGGGAGATCGCTCCGCCAACCCTCCTCTGCAAAGCTGACGGCTGTGGACTTCTACGAGTCGCACGGGTCGCGCGCCTGGAAAGGTGAGCTGCAGGGGACATCCCTAATACCTTCACCCAGCACCCACCCTGTAACATATTTTAAGAAAAAGGAGGAGTAACATCGGAGAGCAGTCTCACAGCCGACTTACCATCATGGGCATGACTCTCTCTACCTCCGAAAAATTTATTTACCGTCGCCTGAAAGACTATATCATAGAGCATGGTCACCCGCTCGATAAGAAATCCGCGAAAGCCCTCGCCAAATGGTTAGAACAACGCAAACTCAAAATCACAGAAGACACCACAGTCGAGCAGTGGGAAGCCATAGGCTTCCAGCTGTGGCGAGCGGGCGATAAGGGTGACCAGCTCGGGAAAAAGGCGATCTTAGCCTGGAGGCTTGTTCTGATGGTGCTACAGCACCAAATGATGAACAAGAACGTCAGCACTAACAACAAAGACGCTGATATCTCCAAGAAAAACTCAGAAAGCACCAAGAACACGGACAAGGACATTGACACCATTGAAAAGGACACTACAAACAACACTGGAAACGACTCACAAAATGGCGGGAGGGAGAAGAACATTCCAGCGATCACACAAAATGGCGGGAGGGAGGAGACAGAGTCAGACTCACAAAATGGCGGGAGGGCGCGAAAGAACAAGTGTCGATCGGAAAATGGCGTCGAGGAGGCGGGGCCCTGGGATCGCGACAGCAGGAAGAAGGGAGGTTCCCGGGAAGGACTGGCGTGGGAAAAACGGAGGCGGGCCCCTGTAGCTCCACCCTCTAGGCCGCCTCCGTCCCCGCCTACACGCACGCGAAGCCCCTCCTCTGACGCGTCTTCCACCACGCCCACTTCCACCAGTCCAGTCTCCTCCCCCGACACGTCACCCTCCCGGAAGCCAAGGGGAGCAGTGGGTGGGGCCAGGGCAAAGGCCAAATCTAACATCCGCCAAGATGGCCGCGCCCATAAGGCCCGAGACACTGAGGCCTACCCCGCCTGCCGCTACTCTGACCTGGATTTGGACTGGGTGCCGTGCTCCCCGGAAAGGCAGCGGTCGGATGTGTGGAAGGCCTTCCGGGAGGAGGCCACGGGCGCCCAAGATATAGAGTTTCTACGCGCGTTTCCTGTATATTACGATGAAGGGAGGGAGCCCGAATGGAAACCAATATCATATCCTATGTTGAAAGATATAAAGAAGGCCATAGTAGAATATGGGTTGGGTGCCCCCTTCACAACTGGCTTATTAGAGTCTTTCTTTCTGGCTTATACTTTGATACCGTTCGATGTTAGAGCGGTGATTGGAGGGTTGCTAACGACCGTCCAGGTTTCAGCGTTTGAAACGGAGTGGAAAAGGAACATTGTCACCTATGTGAATGACCGGACGGGGGGGAGAAGGGTAGCCCCAAAGCAAGCAATAGACATGCTTTATGGAGAGGGAGACTACTCTAGCAGAGGAGCTCAAACGAGATTAGACCCCAAAATTCTAGATAAAAGTAAGGAATTGGCATTAGGGGCCTTAAAGAAGGTGGCGGACGCGTATGTGCCCACCCCTTCTTTCACAATGATTAATCAAGGCCCAAAAGAGCTTTTTACAGATTTTATAACTCGGCTTAAAGAGGCTATTGCCAGGCAGGTTCCTCAAAAAGAATGCCAAGAAATTCTATTTAACAAATTGGTCATCGAAAAGGGTAATGAGGACTGCCAAAAAGCATTGAAGCTTTTGAAAGAGCCCACTCTGCTGGAGATGATTGAAGCGTGCAAAAACGTAGGGTCGAACTCCCATAAAGCGCGTCTATTAGCTGCAGTGTTCTCAGGACCAAATCATTGTTTTGAATGCGGGGAAAAGGGGCACTTTAGAAAACATTGTCCTCGCCTGTCAGCGTCTACACCAGATCTCCCAAAGACCCTGTGTAAGAGGTGTGGAAAGGGGCGGCATTGGACTTCGACATGCCGCTCCACCACTGATGTAAATGGCGAGCCCCTCTCTCCGTGTCATTCACCTAGGATGAGAAAAAGAGTCACCTTTTCATCGCTGCCGGATCTGAGGTCGAGTGAGTGTGAGCCGTCGGGAAACGGGGAGCAGAGCGCCAGGGGGAGCGTGATGACACAAATGGCCCCCGCACTGCGCTCCATCCTGCGCCAACCATCGCGCCCAGTTACCCCGTAGCCCGGCGGCAGCTCCCTGACCCGGTCCCGGTAAGCGACCAACGTTCCCCACTCCCCTGGATAATTTTGTCAGTCGTGCACCCCTCCACTCACCTAAGCTCTTACGAACAGTTAGCCAGGGTCACACCATCAGCCCCAGTGAACCCGGATTTGACCTACCTTATAATTTCACATTTTTCAGCAGTAGATAAGGGAATTGTTGTTGTACCAACACTCCTGACTGGTCTTTCCAATAATAACATTGCAATATGTTTAATGGTTCATCTTCCCCCCGTCCAGCTAGAGGACCAGTTCCCGGTGGCCAAGATGGTCTCCATTGAAGACCTGCTGTGTGTCCTGTCGACCGATGAGGAGCAGAGAAGACAGCAACAGGAAGTCCATTGGGCAACCACTGTTAAGTCTTCTCGCCCTCTGCTAAAATGTTTGGTCTATTTTTCACAGCCTAGACAGCCGCAGAAGGTCAAAGTGGAAGGCCTCTTGGACACGGGAGCGGACATTACCATCATAGCCTCTAAGGACTGGCCGCACGGATGGCCTGCGGAGACAGCCTTTGTCCAAGTCAGCGGCGTGGGGGGAACTCAATTTCCAGTCAGGAGTAAGGTAGTACTTACCGTCTACGGGCCAGAGGGCAGACCAGCATCCCTCCAACCATACATTTTGAACATACCGATTACACTTTGGGGAAGGGACGCCATGGAACAGTGGGAGCTCAATTTGAGCACCCTGTCCCATGAACAAAATTTTTAGGTGGGGTCACTGAAGTGCCGCAGCTCCCCAGACTGAGCTGGAAGACCGAAACGCCAGTCTGGGTTGATCAGTGGCCCCTACCGAGAAAAAAGCTGCAAATTCTAAATGACTTATAATAATAATGGCCAGTCTTCGCGAGCAAAGATTTGGGAAGGGTCATTAACCCTTCGAGCCTGCGCAGTGGATTTTTTAGGTGAGACACAGCGTGCGCTGAACTGAGCCCACCCTTTAATCCTGAGGTTCATCTGCCGGGGCCAAGCACGCTTGGACAGTGGCAGTGAGGGTCTCAGAACGTAGGTTTGTTTAGAGTGACCTTCTCTTAGATGGATTGCCTTACAGGGCTGACGAGCTCCATCTGCCCGGGGGGCCGGGAATCGAACCCGGGTCGCAGCGGTGAGAGTCCTGCACCCTAACCACTAGACCACTAGAGGCCCCTAAATGACTTAGTAAATCAGGAATTGGCAAAAGGACACCTGGAGCCTTCCACCAGTCCCTGGAACACTCCAGTGTTTGTCATTCAAAAATCCTCAGGTTCCTGGAGATTTCTCCAGGACCTGCGCAAAGTTAATAAAGTCCTGGAACCAATGGGAGCCCTCCAGCAGGGAATGCCGTCACCATCCATGCTCCCTGCTGAATGGCCCCTAGTGGCGATTGATATTAAGGACTGCTTTTTTCATATCTATCTTAATCCGGCTGATTCGGTCCGATTTGCATTCTCAGTCCCTGCAATCAATGCTTGTGAACCTCACCGCAGGTTCCAGTGGCGTGTGCTTCCCCAGGGGATGAAAAATTCCCCAACACTCTGCCAGATGTTTGTAGCAGAAGTGTTGAGGCCAATTCGGCAAAAATATCCGCAGTCAATCATCTTCCATTACATGGATGATGTGTTGATCTGCGCCAAATCTCAATTAGCAGTTGACAAGACTCTAAATTCAACTATTATGGCTCTAAAAGAAAAAGGATTGGAAATATCCCCTGAAAAAGTACAAAGGGAAGCACCTTGGAGGTATTTAGGACTCCAAATTACAAGAAGGGCCATAAGGCCCCAAGCGATAGAAATTGACAAACGAGTCCGCACGTTGAATGACCTCCAAAAACTACTGGGTGCGATCAATTGGATTCGACCTGTGCTGGGGATCACAACCGGTGATTTGCACCCTCTCTTTGAGCTGCTAAAAGGAGATGCTGACCTGTCCTCACCCCGTTTTTTAACACCACAAGCAGACATCGCCTTATCTACTGTTGAAAAGAAAATCATGCAACGACAATCGCACAGGAAGGTGGAGGGACTGCCTACCTCCCTTATCATTATTAGAGAGCAGAAACAACCGTTAGCTCTTTTAGGTCAATTTTCAAATGACGGCAAAGACTTCTGTTTGTGGGAGTGGGTGTTCCTCCCGCACCAATTCGGTAAGACGATCACCACCGTCGCAGAAATGATTGGCAAAGTAATCTTTAAAGGGCGCACTAGGTGCTTAGAGCTCAGTGGTGAAGAACCAAATTTTATCTATCTCCCACTGACCTCTGAACACCTAGAGCAACTGCCGCAAACCTCCATTGATTTTCAAATTGCCATCGGAGGCTACCCGGGAGAAATTCGGCTCAACCTCCCGGCGTGCCCTTTTATTCAAAGATTAATTCCAATTCCACTAAAATTAAAAATTGTACAATCAGATTTACCGATAAAAGGTGCAAAAACGTTTTTTACCGATGGCTCAGGCAGAACCGGAAATGCGGTCATAATTTGGCAACAAAATGGTAATTGGCAACAAGATATTCATAAAGTACAAGGTTCTCCCCAAATCGTGGAGCTTTCCGCAGTTGTACGCACTTTCGAAATTTTCAGTGGTGAGCCAATTAATTTAGTCACAGATTCGGCATATGTATGTGGTGTGGTCAAACGGATTGAAAATTCATATCTAAAAGAAGTAACAAATCAGAACTTGTTTAAACTGCTAACCAAATTGTTGTTTCTTATTCAAAGCAGAGAATTCGGATTTTTCGTTGTCCACACCAGGTCACACACTACCCTACCAGGTCCTGTGGCGGAGGGAAACCGACTTGCCGACCATCTGGCAGGTATGGCTGTCACTCCCAATTTATTCCAACAGGCGAAGATCTCTCACGAGTTCTTCCATCAGAATGCTCGATCGTTGCAAAAACAATTCGGCCTTAAATTATCACAGGCAAGAGAAATTTTAAAGACTTGCCCTGATTGTCAAGTTATCACGCCGGTCGCACCGGAGGGGACCAACCCAAGGGGACTCTCGGCGTTAGAAATTTGGCAATCAGATGTTACGCACGTACCAGAATTTGGCAAGTTGAAGTACGTGCATGTGTCTATTGACACGTATTCAAAAATGATAGTAGCCACCGCGCATTCTGGTGAAAAGAGCCGTGATGTAAAGAGACACTTTTTGTCTGCATTCGCGAGGATGGGTGTCCCAAAACAGGTAAAAACAGACAACGGACCCTCCTATGTGTCTGCAGACACAAAGTGGTTCTTCGAACAATGGGGAGTGCACCATACCACCGGAATCCCTCACAATCCCACAGGACAGGGTATCGTAGAGCGTGCCCACCAAAACATAAAAAATTTGCTTAAAAAACAAAAGAGGGGGAGTATTGGCCTGTCCCCCCAAGAACGATTGGATAAAATTATGTATGTTTTAAATTTTTTGAATATGCTGGAGGAATCAGAAACTCACATAAACAGAAGTCCAGCAGACCGTCATTTTAGATCGAATATAACCACATCAAACCCAGAGAAGGCTAAAGTCATGTTTAAAGATCCGTTAACAGAAACCTGGACGGGCCCTTTCCCCTTGATCACCTGGGGGAAGGGCTACGCCTGTATTTCAGGATCTGAAGGACCAAAGTGGGTCCCCGCACGCAGGATAAAGATCTTCCAAGCGTGAAGACAGTGACACCGATCATGAACCTACTGCGTCTCATCACTTCGCTCATCATCATCGTTGGATTCGTCCCTTTCAACGAGACCGTACCCATCAGAGAATGGATGAACCAACCGAGCGAGAACTTATGGGTAACCCTGGCCAAGGCCACAGGCACGGACACCATGTGCCTGTCCTTGGCCAGCGCAAGTAGTCCATTTAAGACCTGCCTCATAGGGATCCCTGTTACACCGGCCGAGTGGGGCACTTTCGTGTCCCAAACTCGAAGCAAGGGATCCCTACCCTTAAACTCCCCCAATCTAGCGCAGGCAATAGCGGCACTTACGTTTACGGACACCCCTTTTCAAGAAATTGACCTTTTAGGTTCGCTCCCCACTTCTGCGTGTGTGATTTTCCACCGATACACTCAACCAGTTCTGTTCAATCCCCTCAATGTGACCGCAAACAAACAGCTTTACCAAGGGACCACTTCGCCGTGGTGCAACGGTTCCGTGGTCACCACTATCCCAACGGAGCATGTTCCTCGGAACATGCGGCTTCCGAAGGGATACTTCCTGCTGTGCAGAGATCGGGCATGGCCAGGGATTAGAGCCTACCCGGAGGGAGGACCCTGCATGGTAGGAAAGCTTGCACTTTTCAACCCGGCGAAGTTTCAATTAGATAACGAACTACTATTTTCCAAAATCGATGCTAAAAGGTCCCTTAGAGTAAAGCGAAGCTGGTTCCCAAATGTCCAAAAAGAAGTAGAGAATTGGAGACTCCCCCCAGAACCAGCCAGACCTCAAACAATTGCAAATCAAAAGATAGAATTGACCCAGAATTCAAAAGTCTCCCTACAATCTGGCTCCAAAGATACATTTGTTCCACCGCCACCACATGTCAATGTTGGAAAACCTCATTATTGGCCAACACCTCTGCCCTTCCCAGAGGATTGTGATTCCAACATTCATATCTGGTCACGGGTAAAAAACTTCTGGGCATCCTTCCCTATTCCTGGAATTGGGACAGCACACGCTCTCTCGCTTTTAACACACTTGGGTTGCTGGTTGACCAAAGAAGCGAATGCTACAACGGTAGCAATAGAGGGTTTACTGGCGGATACCCAAAAGTTAAAAGAGGTCAGCCTTCAAAATAGAGCGGCTATTGATTTCCTTCTCTTGGCACATGGCCATGGGTGCCAAGAATTTGAAGGCATGTGTTGCATGAATTTCTCCGACCATGCAGAATCGATACACCAGAGCATCAACCAGCTTAAGAAATTGGTCCGTGATATTCAGCAAACACGGAGTGAAGGACTCGACGGCCTCTTCGATTGGCTGCAAATACCAAATTTACCATCATGGTCAAGAAAGATCATTATTATTTGTATCGTTGCCCTTTTTGGTTTATTTTCGCTGTGTATCTTTTTACCCTGTCTCATTGCCTGTATTCGTAAGATGCTGACTGACACTATCACCGCCAACATCACCGCGCTCCAAGAAAACAAAGAAGGGGGAGATGTTGGGGTCTCCGAGGAGGAAAAGAGACAGTATGAGGCATGGAGACAAGTCTACAACCCAGATTAAGACAAATATTTAACGAACTGGACTTATATACGGACTGGACAGTCATATCTGTTACCCCAAGTTTATCCCCAGTTCCCCAATTGCGTTATTGTACGGGTTTGCTGTTGTTTGTACCCCAGTTGTTGTTTCAAAAAATTATCCTCCATATTGTCTTCTTCTTCCCCTCACAGTTTTCCCGCCAAAACCCCTGTTTTCCCGCTCCTCTGCCTGCCATTGGTCAGTGTTTGGTGCAATGCAGAGGCAGCTACCATTGGCCCATTTCCCTAGCCACACCTAAAACTCCTCCCCTCCTTTCCCAGTTACCCAATTACCTTCATCCCTGGGTTGCCAATCTCATGCTCCTCCCTAGCCCAAACTCCACCCCTGAACCTACCCTATATAAGTTACTGTTTCCCTAATAAAGATTGGCATTGCTTCACCAGACCTCTCTGTGCCAAGAACCCTTATTGCAGTGCTCAACCCCATTCCTCACCCCCGGGTTGTGGCACCTGCCCATGGCAGAGGGCTTGGAACTACGTTGGGGACCATGAAGATGAATGGAAAACAGTTCCAAGCTTGGAGACAGATATACAGCCCGGAATGAGACGCAATTACACCAAAATGGACATTTATCAACTGGATATGGCTCTACAATGAACTGGACAGTTTCCCCTGTTATCCCCAGTTTATTGTTATATGGTTATAGTGTTGTGCGTACCCTAGTTGTTGTTTTAAAATCCTATCCTCCATATTGTCTTCTTCTTCTTCCCCTCACAGTTTTCCCGCCTAAACCTTGTTGTTCCCCCTGTTTTCCCGCTCCCCTGCACCTGACTGGCCACTGAGTGCTGCAGTGCAGGGAGAGCTACCATTGGTCCATTTCCCCGGTAGCACTAAAACTCCCCCCTTCCTTACCCAGCCGCCCTATCATGTGTACCCCGGAGATGCCAATCCTAAACTCCTCCCCTTACTGGATTCCACCCCTTTATCCTACCCTATTTAAGTCTCATGCTCCCCTAATAAAGTCGGCATTGCTTCACTGACCTCTGCTGTGTCAAGATCCCTTTGTGCAATGCCCGGTCCCTATATCCCCTTTCCCTGCGGGCCGTGGCAGAACTAGGTGTTTTTTTAATGTCCCCTTGAATCCTAACCATTCTATGATTTTATGAACAATTGAAATAACCACAATGCAGACTCCCAGTGAGAGTTCTTTGGACACAGGGATTTCCCCCTTTTTCACCCCTTTTTCAGATGATCATGCTTTTAAATATAGTATGTTTGGATTGGATTGCACTGGGTTTTAGAATTATTAGGCAAGTGTCATTACATCTTTATTATGACCTTATTTAGTACATTCCAGTCACAAAACACATCCACATTCTGTTGACTTGAACAAATGATTATATCAAGTATGGCTCACCCTGATGTTATGACCTGCTCCAGAAAGGGAGGATAATCCAGGCTCTTGTTAATAAATCCCTTGGGGTAGATTAGAGTGAAACAACTCCGAATAATTAGTGTTTGTAAATATACATATGTAGCATTTATTTTAAAACAATTTTGTTTCAAAGGTAAATAGGTATGTTGCCATTTTGGGTGTTATCATCTATAGTAATGTAGCAATATTAAAGCATAAAAATAACACTGAAGGAAATGTGTAAGTAAAGGAAGACGAAGAAAGGATAAAAGTGGAAACATACATATAGTCACCACCTGCTGGATCCAGAGCTAGAACTTGGTAGTTGCACCTTTCATGTCTATTGGTTGAAGTGATGCTCTTAATCCGTTGGGGGTCGGGGAAGCTCACCAAACTCAAAGATTTCATAAGTTATTTTGTACTTCAAGCTCAAGTAGTAACGTATTGTACCACGCATGGGGAGGGAAGTTTTACAATGGATGGTGTCATGAGACATGTCATGGAGTCTCTGACACCTCCTAAGACATTACAGCTGCCTATTGTGTCAGAACATGGTCCATCATGGTCCAACATTTGAGACGAATAGCCCAGGCTAGATGTGTCTTCGTGTGTCTTTGAGGTTCCCCGGAGGGATTTTTACAGCAGAGTCCTCATGCAAGGGAGGACATTGGCATGATAAGAAGGATTATCCTATCTCACAGTGTAAGAGGCATGTTTTACGGATGCTAGATGAGGCACCCTGGGAGATGTAGTCTCAAATGTACTCCAATGCACATGGGCAGGGAGATACCCCATGGTGATTAATGAAGGCAGTCAGGTGTTGCTTTGAAGTGCATATAAAAGGCGTTGTTTGCTTCCAATAAATGGATTTGGTTGTTGGAACCCCAATCAGCCAGGTCGTATGGATTTATTTATTTATTATATTAATAAAGGCATATCTGGCACCCAGAACTGGGGCACTCCCTGTAACAGGGAAGATTAGAGACTGCCTTAAAACAAGGACAATTACGGTAGCATTCGCATGAGCTTGTTTTAAAGCTGAGGAACATTTTTCCGGAAAAAAAGCGAGGAAGTCGCATACTGAGCTAAAATTGGGCAGAGGACGTCGTTAAAGAAAAGATGTCAGATATCAGTGGGAAAGCAGACTGGGACGTTGTGCTGTAGGGACTGCGTTGGGAGCTCCAAGAATCTGAGTTTTGTGCGCACAGGAGACCTGGCAGAGTGAGAGAAAGAAAAAGCAAAGCTACAGTAGAGCCCAGGTAAGAAGTTGGCATGAAAAGTTTAAATTGAAGGGAAATAGACATAAATGCAAAAGCATTGAGGCAATATTTAAGAGAAACCACACAAACCAAGCTGGTCGGACCATTAAAATGGATAGAAATAACTATATCGGGATTTCTGCTAAGCAGAATCCTTAGTGTGACTACTTGAAAAAAATTTGGAGAGAGCTCGAGAGAAAGCAAAGATGGAAGATGTGGACACCTTAAAAATCTCACAAAGAAACTCAAACTTGTCCAAAACTTGAAACCTCCTGTTCCCCCCCACGAGCCCTAACAGGCAAAGAACTTCCCCAGACACCGGGAACAGACACAGGGCTGGGGGAGAACCTCGTGCAGACCAAGAGAACCTAACAATGGACTTGGGCTGGGTTTTGCGCGGGCAGGAGCGAGCACGTGGCATGGGCCGCGTGGTTGTTGGGGAGAGACAGACTTTGAGTCCCAGAGCCACTGCCGAGTTGCAGCCACGCTGAGGGTTGGGTGTGACCATCTTGCCCATGACCAGCTTACACCAGGGGCGAGTCGGGTTTGCCCCCTCCGAAAACAGGCAGGCAGTCGTGCAGCGCACGGACCGAGACATAGCCCTTTGCCCGCTGCCTCTGCGCTGCTAAAAGAGCCTGTTGGACCCACTGTGCTCCGCAGAAACAGTGCCAAAATTCCCCAAAAAGCGTCAGCTACAACGCCGGCGGGCGAGCGAAGCGGCGCGGGGTTTGCAGAGGCACTTGCCGCAGCACTTATCAGCTGAGGCGGTGTGGAGTTCAAAGAGACGCCGGGGGCAGCTGAGAGTCGGCGCAGGGCTCTGGGTCCCGTGCAGCCAGAGCGCAGACCCGACCCGGCTCGGCACGGCGGGGCCGCCGGCGGCAGTTTCGCCAGCACCTGAAACGGACGAGCGAAGGCTGCCGAGGCCGTGCCCGGAGCTGTGCCAGGTCCCTGCCGTGCCGCGGCCCGCACGGAGCCCCGGCGGGGGGAAGACAGGCGGTGGGGGTATGTGTCTTGCCTCGCTGCAAAATCCCCCCCCAGCGCCGCCCGCACCATGCTGGGCAGCGGCGGCAGCACAGCAAGCGCAGGGACACGGCCAGGCGAGTGCAGCCCGGGGCCGCGGCGGCGGCTGCGCGGGGCAGGCCAGGCCGGGACGGGACGTGGCGGGCGCAGAGCAGCGGTTTGCGGAGCCGTGCCAGGACCGGGGCAGCAGCAAGTCGCTTGTACGGGTCAAAAAAGGCGGCGAACTGCGAAACGGCCGCGCGACGGCACAGAGGAAAAAAGCGGCGCAACAGATGTCAGTAGACGCTGCTGCACCTCTGCAGGGAGCGCGCAGCGCCAGGGCCGGGAGGAACGGCCCCCGCCCCTTGTGCTGGGACGGAGAGAGGCGGTGCTGCAGCTGTCTGAACTGGCTCTTGCACAGCCCAACCCCACAGCTACAGCGTCATGCTGTGAGCCTCCCGAGAGACATACACAACTAATTTAACATTATATCTTGTTGTCTCAAGGACCTTTGGTAAGAACACTGAAGCTTTGAGTTTTTTCCTATTTTTCATTAGTTCCCCAGTGGCTTTGTTTAAATTGTTAAGGATAAAAGTTGTTAAAGTTGTTAAGTTTTCAAATGCATCTGAACAGATGGAGTTGTTGTGACAATGTAATTCAAATAACGTGTTTAAAAACTTCATAAATTATCCCAGAAAGGTGTGCATAGTGTCAGCAAAAGTACAAAAATAGCTGCTTAAGAAACTGAGCTAAAGCTAACTATAATTGTTCTAACCAATATCATTCAAGAAATAGGACTGCAAAATGCTCCAGAAAAAATTCATCAACTCAACCATGGAACAAATCTACCATAAAGAAAGGATTGCACAGCAAAAAGATCACCTTTCAACCTTCAACTTTGAGGTAAAAGACATTAAAAGACATTAAAATGATTTATAGCTTTACTTCAAAAAAAGCCATTCCTGGACATAACTACAAAAAACCGTATATTTACCTAACCTTCATATCTGTTTTTTACCATAGTATCCATCTGAAACTGTCTAAATTTTTATTAACATATTTGTTAAGTTTGTTACTAAGGGCAAAAAGCAGCAACCAGAAACGGATGGACAAAACCTGGAAAATTAACTGCATCCCAGACACCAAAGACAACTTGGTCTAGTTGCTTACATAAGATGCTGAGTTTCAAGCTGTGTTAGTAGATTTTAATGGTAACTTGTTTATGTATCTTTGAATTCATTAACTTTTGATTTTCTAAACAAAACTCACTCATAAAACAGACCACTGTCAAGAGAGCACACTACATGCCAAATATGTGTTTAAAAAAAAAAAACAAAAAAAAAGGGAGGAGAAAATATGGATCTCTTTTATGTGTTGAACCTGCATTGACTTTTCCTAGAAACAGGGATGAGCACCACAGAGAATGATTGATGGAGGTGAGCCAAAAGAAAAACACATAATTAATGACTGCTGGTAAACATAAACCAAATGATTGAAACGTAGGAACACAATAAAAATTCTAAGTATGCATGAGTAAAGAATGACTGAAGTGGCCACTTACATATGAATGTAAAAGCTGTATAAAAGCGAAAAGCCGTGTGGACATATATGTGTGTAAACTTAAAGATACTTTATGCTTCGTGGGCTTTGGATAGATTACACTTGCATAACACAACACCTGTTCTACATAAACTCTCAAAAAAAAAATGAAGTTGATGCTTCTATCAATTACATAAACCCTTAGACAAATAAAGGTCAATGTTTCTTGTTCATCCCAGTTATGTAAGTACCACCCAGTTTCATAAAGAACCCTCAGATCAATAAAGTTGTTGTTTATCCCAGTTACACACAAACCCTTAAGAAAATAAGGGTTCAAGTTTATGTCAAGCAAATTCAAAGGTTAAAGCTTCAAATAAGTAAGTTTGTTGAAAAACCAAGGTAAGCAGTGAGCCGAGTCGCTGTGATACAGTGGTAATGGTTAAAGGTTTTACAAGGTTTAAAATGTAATGCTCTATTACATGCACTGTTCTCTAATTTGTCATGATAATACAAACAGGGAACATGTAGGAGGGGTGTTTTAGGGATGCTAGATGAGGCACCCTGGGAGATGTAGTCCCAAATGTACTCCAGTGCACATGGGCAGTAAGATACCCCATGGTGATTAATCAAGGCAGTCAGGTATTGTTAAGTGCATATAAAAGTGCATTGTTTGCTTCCAACAAACAGATTTGGTTGTTGGAACCCCAACCAGCTGGGTCATATGCATTTATTTATTTATTATATTAATAAAGCCATATCACAGGATTTGTCTCAGCCTCTTCCCTTATCTGGAAATCCAGTTTGTAGCTTCAGGTACCTTCATACCCTTCTGCACCTGGGATAGTTGGACAACGGCAGCCACTTATCCTTTTAAAGCCCAGGTGGGAGTAGGATTTTCTGGATGAGCAGCTGTTTTTTTGTAATTTGACAAAAGTCTTAGCAATGTTTAAGCCATTAACCACTTCAGTCTCTGATACTTGAAATATACAATTGATGTGCTACAGGTCACCAATTAGATATTTGCTTTTCTAGAGGTAATTTTCTGTCTGCATCCAACTATATATCCAATATCAGCTGTTCTGAGCAGGCTTTGTTTGGCAATTCAGGGCTCTTTTTCACCTTGGTCAAAGGTTGTAAAAACCTACTTTGGATACCCTGAAAAATAAAGTAACTTGTCATTAATCTTCTTTGGTGTCTTTGTTCTTCACAAATAATAGAATAGTCTGCTTCTAATCTGCATTGAATTTTTACAATACAGGTAAAAGACTCCTGAAAAACAACCAGTGTGCAAGATTTTATCCAAAGCAAGGCGGTAATCAGGGGAGGGTGACCCACGTTGGTTGTGTCCTGGGAGAGACTGCATGGTACTTCTGAGCCAGAGCAGAGCACACAAGTGAGTTAAAAATCCTTTATCTTGGTAGCCAGCATGGAATTCATAGCCATAAAGTTCCTAAGATTTGCAGTGAGAATGTCTTGCAGTCTTCTTCATGCCAAGGCACAATGAATTTGTCTAAATTAAGATTTGAGGGAGTTTTTTGTTTATTTATTTTACATAAGTACAGTAACCTTTTCCAATTATGTTTTGGAATACGAATGAAATTAAAACATTGCCCAACTTCATTAAACCAGAGGAGGAATAATATATGGTATCCATCCTGATATTGTGCTACAGGCATCCTTGGCACTATGAAATTTTTAAAAGAATGTGGAATATTCTGTCTGAGATGCCTACATTCCCCACTTGTAAAACAAGATGTTTGTAAGTTAATGAGATTGACCCATAGCACTTTAAAAAAAAATTACAAAGAACTTAAGGATTGAGGATTTCCAAGAACAATAGATCTGCCCATGTGTCCAACTTGTATCAGTTGCTGTGCTCTGAGTTAGTCTTTTACAAGTGAATATCATCTGTTAACATATTACATTATATATTTTTCTTTAGTTTCCTATTGTAGATACGAAGAAACAAATCTCTAAGCAGACCCACACTGAAATTGCATTAGAAGTTTCATTTAAACCCACTATTTATTATTCTCCTCCTCAACTAGCTGCAGATAACCATAAAGATAAGAATTAACGACTTAAATACAAATGTAAATGGTATCAATACGATTCATAAGTTCCCGTGAGACTGTGAATTAATTCTGTTCATGGGGAACATACCTAAATAACTTATGCCAAGTTGTTAAGTCTTCCTGTCCCTTGTGGTGTACTTTCCATAACTCATGGAGTTCATTAAAGGGTTTGCATAAATATAAATCATCCGTGGAAAGTAATTAATCCTGTTACCTGTTTGGTAAGACCTTTGTGTTCTATCTTATTAAATACACCATATAAATATTAATAGTCCAGGAAGAATGCTTATAGAAAAGGTAAAATTTCTGGGTTTGCTTTTATGTTTTACTAGAGTATTTATCTAGTTTTTTTTTTCTTCTTCTTTTTTCTTTTTTTTTTTTCCCCTATGAGTAAGAAACTATGTGCTTAGTGTCAGGGCATTATTATGGTAGCAAAATCAGGCATTAATAATAGCTCATTACATAGCAAGGCTAGTCATACTCCATTGAACTCTTTGTGAGTTTTGCCATTGATTTCAGTGAAAGCAAGGTCAAGCCCACTGAGTTTCAAGATAATTGCTGTGAAGTATCCATTAAATAATAAAGGAGATTATTAATAACTGGACAGTAAGAGGCTTTCATTTATCATTTGATTAATATTTTAAATTATCTCGAGTGCAAGCAATACTCAAGAAACAAAGCATTGCAGCTTGTCTGCATAAAAGTTAGTTGTTAAATAATTAACCAATTTCAAACTGAATGAATGGCACTTCATACCAGTAATGTATGAACAACTTAAAGCAATGGGCAATTGTTTTTCAGATTTTTCAGAAATTTTGCATAAGTAAAATTTATGCTATATATTTATACCATCCACGTTTGTGAAGAGAGCAAACTAATATAGAGTTTTGGATAAAGAATAATCTCAAACATTTTAAGGCTTCTCTGAGAAAAATTCTGCTTTTATCCAGAAATCATAAATTCATTAGTATTTTGTACTGAATGGATGAAGAAGGACTTCATAAGACTGTAATGTAAGCAAGTATGATAATGAATTAATACAATTTATAAAAGTAGAACTTTAAGCAGGAGTAATTACCCTTACTTAAGGGAAAGTTAAAACAAAATGGCTGCTTAAAAGACTCCTTAAAGACTGCAAAGATTAACCCCCACAAGCTCCCCATGACAGAGGGTGTGGCTCCAGCTGTCTCTGCTGTGTCTCTACTGGCCTCTGACCCCCAGAGACCTGGCACAGCCTCCTCTTGAGCAGCACCCACCCTGTAAATGCCCTGTGAAGGAGAAAAGGAACAGGTTGCTTGCTCTGGGAGGAGGTGGGAAGCAAAAGAGAATTTCCATGTGGCTCTCCACACTTGTGAGATGTGTCCTGGGGCGAGAATTCACCCACTGAAACTTAATTTGATTTTTTTCTTTGACAATTCCAATAAATTTTATGGAAGTGGAACATAGAAGTAAGCTCATCGAGTTACTTTTGTTCTTTTTTTTTTCCCAACACTCAATCTACAGCAAGCTGGCTCTATTACTTTTTTTTTTAATTTAAAAATAAGCGAGAAGTTATTTCATTTAATTGCTTATTGATATTCTGTGTATCAGTAATTCTAAATATAGTTAGAATTCTTGGGTTTTTTTCCAAATGCATGTGTATTGCAATATCAAACATCTGTAAAAGTACATAGTATTGAAAATTTTCATTACAGAAATTTTTATGGTGGCTTCACCCCATTGCATGGATGAATCTGCTCTTGATTCTCCCTTTAGACTCATGAAAAACACATCTTTGGGTTGTGTCCTCAAAAAGTACAGAAAATAATTGTGTCCTTGCTTGTATTTAACTGTATGCCATTTTGAGTGCAAGAACATTGAAAATGTGTTCTCCTCATGACAGATCATCTGAGAATTAACCAACTCAAAGCCATGTGAACAATACTACTATTATTACATTCAAATATTCTTCTTACCAGTAATTCAGTTCATGACTGTTTAGGTACATCATTGCCAAGGATTGATTCCCATTGGTTTCCTTCAGTTGCTTTATGAAATGGACATAAGAACTGCACAGATGAGAAGAGAGATGTTCTATGTGAAAAAAAAACATCAAAGGCAAGAAAGAATTTCATATCTCTTTGATGTCACTCAGCTTCAGGTACAGAGCATTACAACTTGCAGGAGTGCTAATTAAAACTGATAGTTATTTCATTTATTTGACATGCCTTTCAAATAGCTTGTAAATTTGCCATTCTTGACAAGAGAAGTTCCCGAGCCCATGAACATATATGATTTACAAGCCTTCCTTCTTTTCCCTTCCAGATGTAAATGTAAATGGTCTTTGAATGAAAGAACCAAAAGATGGAGCCGTACATCCTAATAATAAGAGCATGACAATTCACACTAGGAAAGAGCCTTTTGTTTTCCTGTCACTTTTAGAAAATCAAAGGAGAATTTATTAACCTAAGTATGATATTGACATTGGTTTCCTTACAATTGTTTCTAGCAAACAATGTAATTTCTAATGTAGGACAAAACTGACACATCACCTTGTTGGAGAATGTGACTAGCAGCTCTGATTTTTTTAGTCTTTCCCTGAGTGACAGCAGTCTCAAACACACTTCTAATTTTCTCTAACCCTCTGAAGGAGATATTGTTGAAGGCAGTGGTGCCATATTTGGTATTGTATCAAAATCAGTAAATTATTTTCTCTTTCTTTGTTTCAGTAACATTGGTTATTTCATCACTAATAGCCCCTATGGCCTAGAACAGAGAATCAGACAAAAAACATGAAGTGCCTATGAGAGAACATTTTTGCTCTGAGGAAGATTTCCCCAAATGTTTGAAGTGTACAAAAGAACATATATAAACATAAATCTTCAAAACTTTTTGATGGCAGCTTCCTGTTTCAGCTGCCATGAGCCAGTTAGACAAAAAAAATTAACATCTACCTGACACCATGGCATATTTCTCTATAATGAAGGCTTGCACCATTGAGAGTAATGTCAAAACATTGGATATCTTTGCACTCAGAGTGAGTGTAAGACTTTCCTTGACAATCTGGGGGGAGAATTTAGCTGCTTTGAGCATGCTGTTTGTAGGTATTGTTTTTCAGGTAGATAGTTTACTGTTGGGTAACTTTAGAGTAATTCCATTCTTTATTTGATTTTTATGATGATGGTCCATACAAAAAAAACAGTAAACAAAGAGGTAATTTTGACCAGTGTGTGCTATTGAATAATAGCCACCATTAGATCATACTGTATTTCCCTGGTTATTCTCTAACCATCTATGGTTAAATACCTTATCTTCTTCATTTCATATTATGGTTTGGGTTGGAAGGGACCTTAAAGACCATCTAGTTCCGACCCGCCTGCCAGGGACACCTTCCACTAGACCAAGTTGCTCAAAGCCCCATTCAACCTGGCCTTGAACACTTCTAGGGATGGGGCATCCACAGTTTCTCTGGACAACCTCTTTCAGTGCCTCACCACCCTCACAGTAAAGAATTTCTTTCTAATATCTAATCTGTATCTACCCTCTTTTGGTCTAAAACCATTTCCCCTTGTCCTATCACTCTGTTGCCTAAAATCAAAGAAAAATTCTCTGGACAGTGTAGTATAGTAAGGCAGAGAGCAGGTCTTTAATTAAGGCCTTAAGGTGCACAAAATACATTTAGCACAATCGTGCAACATAGATCCTACAATTTTTATAACACTAGCTGCTTATCATACCTAACCATTACATCATGGTTACACCTAGCCCAAAAATTGTCTGTCCCTCAGGCCCTCCCTCAGGCCCACCCTCAGGCACACCTCCCCAAAACTGAGGCAAGGGTTGCAAAGACCCCTCCTTTCTCCCATCCTCCTCCAACACCTTCTGTCCTGCTTGGAACCATTTCAAGGATTCTGGGCTTTCTAAATAGTTTTGACTAAAGTTATATCAAGGAATGCACTGGATTTGTCTTGTTCTGGTATACTCTCTACAGACTATCTGCCTTTTAGTTTGCTAAAAAATCTCTATCTATTGAAATCCTTGATGAGAAGCATAAAACAATCTTTTGGATTTTGGTACAAAAGTATTTAGTAGAAAACTCTATCCTGAAATTATGAAAATGCTAAAAGCTGCATTAAAATCTATATACTTTTAAACCTTAAGGCATCAGCTCCATAACCGTTTATAAAGTCCCTATCCAGCTCTCTAGTAGGCCCCTTTCAGGTACCAAAAGGCCTGTCAGAAACACCTAGTTTGGCATTTCTCTTTTTCTATCTGATCTGAGGCTGATGAGTATACACAGAGAACTTTGCTGTTTATAGATCCTGATCCAACACAAAGAACTCTTTACCCTGAGGTTTCAGTATGCTGCTCTGTAAAAGTCTGTCTGCTGGTATATAGAGTAATTTCAAACTAAAGGTTTTTAAGACAAGACAGATTGTACAATTATTTTTTTTAAATAAAGTATTTTCAGAGGTTCATAGCACCACAGATCCATACAAGTTGGAAGGAACCTCAGGAAACCTCCGAACTCACATCCTGATCAAATAACAAGTTCAATTGTATTCAGATCAGGTTGCTGAGATCTTGAAATACCTTGAAAATACCCAAAGAAGTTAAACAGGACACATCTCAAGATAACCCCTGGTTAGTCTACTTGCCACAGCCATCCAGGTAAAGTATGACCCACTAATTATTCTGTAAGGTCAATCATCCAATAATTTTGTTTTACCCATCCAGTCATCCACCCATCCAGGCCATAATGTTCTAACTTGGATACAAGAATATCATGGGAGATAGCATCAAAAGCCTTGTTAAAGCAGAGATAAATGACAATCACTGTCCTTCTCTCATCCATAGATCCAGTAATTTTATCACAGAAGTCAATGACACTGGTAAAGTCCTTGGCAAAATCAAAATCCTTTCCTCTTTGAACTGTGTTCCTAAGCACACAAGTGTGGAAACCTTGTTGCTGAAGACTGAGGCAAAGACACTGAATATGACAAAGGCCTTATCTGCATTTGGTCTCACTAAATCATATGTCCCATTCAACAGCAGTTCCACATTTTTTTGTTTTTTTATTCTTTTCCTACTGAGGTAATGGTAGAAGCTCTTCCTGCCCCTGCAGGTTTTCCAGATACTATCCCTGCATGCCTGGGCAATATTCTTCAATTTTCTTTTTCCCTTTCACTTTTCCTTTTCATCCTGGAGCATTGTCACAAGTTCTTTCTTTAGCCTGACTGGTCTTCTGATGTGTTCACTCAAGTCTCCAGAGTACCAGGAAGGATCATTCTTGTGCTTTGGCAAAACATGCCATTAAAACCTAAGGTCCTTTGAGCTTCAGAGCTACACTCCTTGGGATCCCATGTTAGTTACCTCAATAAAAACAAGAGACAAAATGGTCGTAAAAGCAAAGACACTGCCTGCAGCACTAATGATGCTGCTAGCTGTTAAATTGCAGTGTACATACACTCCCATTTGAGCCTTGACCCAAAGAACTAAGGAGGAAATCAACTGAGTCCCTGCATCTCACTTTTCCCCCCAGAGCTCACTGTAGGCACTCTTGATTGGCTCTATGTGGTCCTGGGTAGTCTCATTGGTACCCATGTTTAGCAACATGAGATAAAGGTCTGGACAAGCCTTGGCAGCCTCTGTAACACAGCAGATCCTGTCCTCCAAAAGGCACCAGACCACCAATGACAACACGCTTGCTTAAACTGATGTTGTCTCCCTGCATCCATCATCACCAACCACTACCTCCTGGTGCTAACTTTTGGTTCAGGCCCAGTAGGTTTCTGTAATTTCTCTTGATGGACTCAATCCTCTCCACTGTCTGTTAGGGCACTTTACTAAACTACAAATTCAAATTTGAGAACACAGAAGCAGCATTGCTCCTCTGTTAGAAGTCTCCATCTTTCCCCATCTTGGGATTATCCAGCCAGCACTTATTCAAGCCTCCAGCTGTCTCTCTTTCCTTGCATCATGTGGCTCAGGATATCTGCAAGGTTTCTGAGAAGGCTCTGCCTCTTATTCCTGAGGGATCTATTTGAGGCTTATCACTTGGAAATTTCTGAAATATCAAGTTGTTCTGAACCATACTGTGCTGCCTCAAGAAAATTGCTTTTCATATATTAAGTATATCAGACTAAGCAAAAGCATTTCACTTCAAAATCTGTTTATATCCAAATGCCATCTGCTGCTGGGTGGGTTTTTTCATGAAATAAATGTTGATATGTGACAAAGGTCATACTTACTGCTCTATTGATATTTCAGCACAACACAATTTTGAAGAGGAATCTCATGCAGAAATGATTTGTTTTGCTACAGAGATTTGGTGTAAAGTTTAAATGCTCTATTGTAAAAGAAAGGACAGTTTTTGTACCTTGGGCACACTGGAATCAGCACAGTTATTAATTTTAGGACAGCTACATGCTAATGTTACAGCACTGGAAGTTATTAATATAGGGAACCTACTGAGAACAAAGGAAGAACAAAGCAACTATTTAAATTACATCATGGTAGTGATCAGTACTTCTTCTATAGCTAATTTCTATTCTTTATACTTTCAGACATCCAAGTAGTAGGTTAAAATTCCTAGGATTCATCTCTTGTGATGTCTTAGATTATATCAAAATACCCCTTTGCAATGGAGGTTATGTTATTCTTTCTACTAGCAGAAGATAATATTCTGAGAATGTCCTAATGTGAAATGTGAACACTGTAATATAAAAATCTTGGTAAAATACTCAGGACAATATTCCTGTTCCATATATTTCTCTCTGACATGATGTATTGGCATCTGTTAGTGGACAGTTCTGCCATTCATTACTGGGTCTCAGGTAAAAATCTCTTCTTGGATAAAGAAACAACAACAAAACAAACACTTCTATGAGAAGCTGCCAGAAGCTTCAGCACGTCCAACAGATGCAAGCCCTGTTGGCTCCAAGATAGATGCACCACAGCCCCACTCCCCATTCCCCTGCACCACTCAGAAGGAGGAGGGATAGAAATCAATAGGGAAGTTGAGGCCAAGAAGAAGGGAGTGGTGAGTGGTGGGTGTTTTTAAGATTTGGTTTTATTTCTCATTAATCTGATTTGATTGGTAATCAATTAAACTAATTTCCCCAACTCGAGTCTGTTTTACCTGTGACAGTAACTGAGTGATGTAACTGAGTAACTGATGATGAATGATCTCTCCCTGTCCTTTTCTCGACCCATGAGCCTTTCATTATATTTTCTCTCTCCCGTCCAGCTAAAGAGGGGAGGGATAGAGTGGCTTTAGAGGGTACCTGGTGGCCAGCCAGGGTCAACCCACACATCAATAAAAAGCAGGATAATTATCTACCTAACTAATTATTTCAATTTTTCTCTTTCTTGGAGGAAACCCCTTTCACTAAAGTCTGACATAAATCGCAATTCCAGACATCCTGAACACTGTGTCAAGTCCATTGTATTGGAAACTTTTTTTCTACTTGGGTTCCCTGTACTGTTAAAGTGGCTTACTATATCCACTCATGTGGCTTCAAACTGCAGTATATGTTAAAGGCTCACAGGTCCTCTCTTGCATCTTCTACCTGCCTTCTACTTTATAGGTCAGTATCTGCCTACAGTTTCTGAAAGCAACATTTTTGGAGATGTGGACATTGATGAGGGAGGTTTTAGTCTCACTTTCAAGATCCTCATGCTATGTGCTTATCCCAAGGAATTCAAACACCTCTCTGGTTGTGTCATTCTAAACACTTGCAGCTGCCTCCTCCCTGAGCTATCTAACCTTTCTTGAGGGTCTTCAACTACTCTCATCTCCTTGGTGTCAGAGTAGAGAGTAAGTCCCATGTCAGCTAGATGACTGGGAAAAAATATCTTCAAAGGAGAGCAATCTGAAGCAAAATGTTGATATTGATTGACCACCTGGCAGGATTTGAGCAATTTGAGTTTTCTCCCTTCCATACACAGTGATCCATAAGAAATCGAACAAGTTTGTCCACCTCACAGTCCCTATGTGACAAAGTGGGCTGCTATGACTGTTTTCACATATCACTGTCAAGAGTCTGACAGCAATGGCAGTCAATCAGAAATTTTCCTTTACCATCTAAATTGCTAGGCTCTTTTTTTTTTTAATTTCTTCATTAGGTCATGACTTACCTTATTTTTTCCTCTTGTGGGAAAGTAAAACTACCCTCCAAATCCTTACCCAAATGGAGAGCAATTTAAACAGAGTTACTAATACCAGCTACGACATAACTAGAAGAAATGCTAACCTCAGGGAAAAATGAGACTGTCTTTTTTAAATGCTGCAAGGAGCACTCTGCCTTTGTGCTTGCAGAAGTAGACAAATCAAGGACGAAGAATCACATTTCAAACACAATCCTAGGCTTGTCTTCTATTCCCTGTTTCATATTTTGCACATTTTCAGTGCTTCACTGAGATAAAGAAAGCTCAACTCATTCCTAAAATTATGTAAAACATACTTGAGGAATTTGTCTTCCTTCTAGAAAAAAACTTCTCCATTTAAATATTCGTTTCTTTTCAGCATCTTTGTCTTGAGGGATTTCTTACATAGATTGTATGGAGATGAAAACTGAAAATCTGCATTTAGATAGAAATATCAGGAAAAGCCTGCTTTACAAACTAAGCAGAATTGCTTTTTTTTTCCTTCCAGTAGGACATGAAAAAATTTTTCTCTTCCACTCCTTAAATAATGACACTAAATCAGGACTTCATGGTCCCCTGAAGAGGTTGTAATAACTCTGATTTTGTATGATGAACCAACCTTCCTGCATTGAATGCCCAAAAAGATATATCTTTTTTTTTAATATAAAAATCTTGTGTTTTTCATTCAAGTATGATAACCACATTAAAGGTCAACAGAAACAAATGGGAGAGTTAAGGAATAACATTTCTATTATATTCTTGCACAAGGTCTTGCTGAAGTCCATGTACTTTGAGAAAAATGTTAGAAGTGACTGATGAATTTTTAATAGTTTTCCTCGATTTCAGTGGCTGTTGTTTGTTTTCAGTCAATAATTCACATGGTTACAGAAGGCAGCCCAATTGATTTTTACTCAAGCAGTACTTGGGCAAAAGGATTGTAAAATGCTTAATAACCTTTTCTGGGTCAAATCCTGCCCCAGCTCACATCCAGGTAATATCACTGATTTCACGAAGGCTGCATGAGACCCAGAGGAATGACACTGGAAGCAACATATGTACAATCTGTATGAGAAGCGAAATGCCTCGTTCACTCATGGAATACCAGGTGCAAAGAGAGGGGGGAAGAACACGACCTAAGAATAAGTGAAATTCTCATGCTCAAAATGATCCCATACACTCTATTGGAAAAATGCTAACACACATGAAAGGAATAGGATTTTCCCATTAAGACAAACAGTGAGGGTATCATGGTTTTCTGGTTTTCTTGATGAGTAACAGTCTTTGCTTAGAGGAAAAATTAATGAAAATTGCTGCTGTAGTACCAAGCATATCAGTAAGTTACAGCAAAATGTCTTTAACATGGCCAGGGTGGTTCATACCAAATCTACCAGACAGTAAAATAACAGGCAGATTTAATGAGGTGGATTCACAGTCAGGGGGTTTTCAGGAACCACACATGACTTGATTGTTATTATGATTTCCAGAGAAAGCAAGTCAGTCATGTAATTGTACTGTCAGTTAATGATATGTGCAAAAGAACCTCCTCAGAGCTGTGTTTGTAAGCATTGTGCTTATGATAGAAACACATTTGCAGCAGATGGTTCACAAAGGCCATTTTTATAGAAAGCTAAAGCTGGGAATCACAATTTACTTTATTTTACAAAAAACATACAGAAAGCTTGATGCTGTTTAACATATTTTTGTAAATTAACCTAATGAAACTTGTGATATAGAAGACGGAAGATAAGGCAGTTTGAGTGCTCAGACCCTGGAGTGATGTATCATGATAGATAATGATGTGTCTGAGGAACCCAGTGTTCTGGATGCATCATTAACAGCCTGCAGGTGTTGAAAGATCCACTGTAGTGCTGCCCTTCGAGTAGAGAAAAACAATTTCATCATCTTCTTCTGAAGACAACCTTACAGAGCCAATATGAGTGCCCTGGCCAAAACCTTTAAAAACATGTTGACATGAGCATGTGATCTTAGAAAACCTTACAAAAATCATGGAGTACACAAGATTTATAATGTTCTTTTATAATGAACCTTGTCGCAAGTTTAGAAGCAAAAGGGGTTGATCATTGTGTTGCTATCTCTTTCCACAATTGGGAAACAAACTTGAAGTAGCCAAAGTTCAATTTCTCTACTACATAGGGCCAGGAATGAACAGAATTCCTGCATGGATTTATTGTGTTAACAGAATATTTTCTTTGAAATTGTTGAGCCAAGACTTTCACCATTCACTCAGAAAGTATTTCCACCTGAAAATAAAAACTGCTGTAATGAAATTCAATAAGTTTAAAAGCACTGCAAGGACTGGGACTGCACATTATTTTTGCACCCTACTGTTTATTTATCCTCATCACCATGTTGATTGCAGCAGCTTGGTAAAGCTCTGTGGTACCTGAGCTGAGAGGGGTAGATGAACAATGAAATAGAAGCATGGCAAGGCTTCGTAACAGATTGATTGTGCTTAAAGGTTATAGTTAGTTTATTGAATCTGATAATTTCAGAGGTAAAACAAGTATTTTTCCAACTTAAAGACATTTAAGTGTTCAACTGACTATATTATGATTTAAGACATTTAGACCTGGCATGTCTGATTGCACTAATTATTAAGAATAGGCATGCTGTTCACAAGTAATCTAGCAAATTATTTTTTTTCCAGGCCTCATGATTTATAGGCAAGATAGAGTGATATGATTGGAGGTCAAGAAAAATGTTGCTAATCAAAGTGTTGAAGGATTTCTTGATTGTGCCTGTGGCCTACTGCAGCTCTTGTCAGAAGGTTCATATCAGGCTGTAATGTATCACTGGATATAAGCCCTTCTACTTAGTCTGTATCTCATCTTCCCAATAAATGTGTATTTGTTTCAACACTTTCTAAAGTAAAGTTCTTACTGATGTTAGAGGAGAAGGCTCTATAAACATGCTCTGGAGTTAATCAAGAGAAATCAGATTTGACTGCTAGTGTAAGCTACAGGGTACAGAAACATCAAGAAGAAAAGTGACATCTTTGTTTCTTAATCAAAGCATGTCTAAATGGTATTGATATGCTTCTTGTAAAGTGAAGGGTCAGAGAAATCCAAATGCAAGAGATATGCCTCTCATTAGTTCATCTCAATTTATTTTGTTGCCTACTTCCTTTCCAGTGCATGCTTCAAGCTGGAATATTAGGCTCTAAATCCTTTAGGAGACTAAAGGATATGGGACTTTGAAAATTAATGTCACTCTGTTGAGCTTTCCTATCCTGAAATGTTCTCCCTCTTTCCAAAAGCATGTTGTTCACAGGAATGTTACATTAAAACTACTTGACTACCTGGTCAAGTCAGGCTATGATAGTTTCCAGCAGGGCATCTTCCCAAGCATTAAAGGAAAGGGGGAAAAAAAAAGCTAGTAAAGGCTTTTAGCACTTAACAATACACTTATTATATTCCTCTTAGTGAATAAGAAAAGTTCTATGGTATTTATTTGAATTCTGGACATACCTAGGTATCTCCATGTCTGTTTCTAAAAAGATACACACACAGAGATTTTCTATACAGAAGAAATCACAGACTCACAGGACTACTGAGTTTTGAAGGGACATCTTGAGACCAGCTAGTTCACTCCCTGAACTTAAGCAGACTCAGCTAGAGGAGGAGGCCCAGGGCCGTGCCTAGTTGGGTTTTAAATCTCTCCATGGATCCAAAACTTCTCTGGGGAACTCGATCCAGTGTTCAAACAGCCTCACAGTAAAAATATGTTTTGGTGTGTTCAGACAGAACCTCCTGTATTTCAATTTGTGCTCATTGTATCTTGTTCCTTCAGTGAATACCACTCCCCACATTAAGCATTTATACTCATCGATAGGATTGCCCCTTGAGCCTTCTCTTCTCCAGACTGAGCAGTCTCTTTCAATCTCTCCTCATGTGCCAGATGCTCCAAGCCCTTCATTATCTTTATGGCCCTTTGCTAGACTGACTTGTATATCCATGAGTCCCTTGTGCTGGGTAGTCTAGAACTGGACCCAGTATTCCAGGTGCTCCTCGCCAATGCTGAGTAAAGGGGAAGGATAACCTCTTTGATACGCTAGAAATGATCCCCCTTCTGCTGCCCAGGATGCTGCTTGCCACCATTGTCATAAGGATGCATTACCAGCTCGTGGTCAACTGGTTGTCCACCAGGATCCCCTGGTCCTTCCCAGAAAAGCTACTTCAGCCACAGCAGTATTATATACTATGTAAGCATTAAATACTATTAAAGAACCTGTAAATGGTGCCATTTCTTCTGTCTGAGTAGGTTATTTTTTGTAATGGGAGACAATTGCTTTAATTGTCTCCTATTAAGACAGATAAAGAAGATTTTACTGTCATTTAAAGAAAAAAGAATATTTAATTTTTTTTAAATGGCATCCTTTGTGATATCACAGTCTATAGAGTTCTGCTTTTACTTAACCTACTAATAATATGCCTTTTGATTTACTTAGAGCCCCAATTGCTCACTAGAGATTGAAGACATCTGAATAGGAAAATGAGCCTTTTAGTCATTCAATCTTGGCTCTAGATGAGAAATTAGACTGAAGCTTGTTCTCTGAGAACATCTTTCTCAATCCCCAGAGCTTAATTTATAGGAACCAAGAACATCAGTGCCCTGTGTGAAACTGTCTAGATGGTTTTTAGCAAGAAAAACCATCTGTGTTCCCAAACCATTCCATTCAGTATAGAGTGGGGGGTTTTAAGTAGTGTTTTTGCAGAAAAAATGAATGGAAGGTAGGTCTTCAATAGCCGTGTGAGGGAAACCGGAGGGGCAAGTACCAATCTCTTTAATCCCATGACCAGTGACAGGACTCGAGGAAAGGGCATGAAGCTGAATCAGAGGAGGTTTTGGTTGGATATCAGAAAAAAGGTTTTTCACCCAGAAGGTGGTTGAGCACTGGAACAGGCTCCCCAGGGAAGTGGTCACAGCACCAGGCCTGACAGAGTTCAAGAAGCGTTTGAACAATGCTTTCAGGCACATGGTGTGACTCTTGGGGATGGTGCTGTGTAGGGCTAACGGTTGGACTCAATGATCCTTGTGGGTCCCTTCCAATTCAACATATTCTAGGATTCTCCTGTTGTCATGTCCCAGCACAGAAAACCAGTCCAGTGTAGTATTGATTTTGCTCTGGCTCCTCTTGCCCACGTACAAGATGCAAGGAGGCAGCTGTGCAAGAACAAGGCAGTGCATATCCTAGCTTATTGGAAATTTCCTGCCCCATGACACATCTGAATACAAGTGGGAGGGGATATCTCTAACACTGTTGTATAAAAGCGTACAGCCCCTATTCCGGCAGCAATATGAACCAAGCAGCAATCAAAAGTATAAAAGTGCAGTCTAGTTTCTACTCCCTGGACAGGAAGTATGGGTTAAGTTCTTCAACAACTAGCTGACTCTAACTGTAGAGTTTACTTACAGCTTGCCTTCCTGGATTTACCCAATTCACTCTACCTTGGCTCTGGGGAGGGGGACCAGCAGGGCAGGTAATTCCAGACCCTCCTCTCAGCAGTAAGGGAGGATCTCTTCTGACAAAAAAGTTATATTTTCATGCAGAAATATATGAACTCAAGAGCCTTATCAGTAAGCAGCAGAAATACTTTCATGATGGCCTTTGGAACTTTGCTCAGTAAGCAGTTCCACTTCTCCTATTCAAAAAGTACTGAATTCTCTCATTGCTGATTCATTGCTGGCTTTTGGTGTGATTCCTAGGCCCATTTTCTGACCTGCACACATCAAAGTAATGTATTTGGAGCTGAGCATCTTTGCTGTCCTGAGATCCATAGGGTCGTGTTTTTAAGCCCTTTCCTGTCTCAGGCTATTGTTCAACAGACCACTGCTTCAGGTCATTCTCCCCTGTGGCAGAATTAGGGTGTGATACTCAACTTTAAACTTGTGTTGTGTCTCTGTTGTTGAGTACCAGACTGGCAAGTACTGACACATCTGCCCTCACCAGTGCCAGATGTGGAGAGACAAGCTGGAGGCAGGAGGAACTGGCCTGCCAGCTTCAGAAGTTTTGATGAGGCATTTTGGCAGTTATATCTCAGCTTTTCCTGTTCTGTATCTTATTGACCCATTTTTTTCCTGGGCCATGTGGTATTTGAGGGTTGACAGAAGCAAACAGAGTGATTGCATACCCATGATTTCCCTGCATGAGGGAGTTATAACCACTGTGAATAATTAATAAGGTATTGTGTGGACACTGGAAAATAGCATCAAGCTTGTTATGAAGACTAAAATGTATCAATGATGGTTTGATTGCATCTTACAGAACAGGTATCTCCTAGTTACCCAGGTACAATTTGTTCAATCAGTTTTGTGGAGGTGAACTCAGGTGCCATGTTTAAAGTAGGTTTTGTATTCTATTCCCTTTTTCCAATATTGTTTTGGAGAAATTGTTCCTTCAAGAGCAAGTGCAGGGGGGTGGGTAGGGAGGAGCGTACACCAACAATCCCATCTGCTGGGGCAGAAGTGGAACTCTCTCTGTCTGGGAAGCCACACCTGGAGTACTGTGCCCAGTTCTGGGCCCTTCAGTTCAGGAAGGATATTGAGGTGCTGGAGCAGGTCCAGAGAAGAGCAACAAGGCTGGTGAAGGGACTCAAGCACAAGTCCTATGAGGAGAGGCTGAGGGAGCTGGGCTTGTTCAGCCTGGAGAAGAGGAGGCTCAGGGGAGACCTCGTCACTCTCTACAGCTGCCTGAAAGGGGGTTGTAGCCAGGTGGGGGTTGGTCTCTTCTCCCAGACAGCTATCAGTAAGACAAGAGGGCATGGTCTTAAGCTGTGCCAGGGGAGGTTTAGGTTGGATATTAGGAAGAAATTCTTTACAGAGAGGGTAATCAGACATTGGAATGGGCTGCCCAGGGAAGTGGTGGATTCTCAGTCCCTGGAGGTTTTTAAGATGAGACTGGATGTGGCACATAGTGCCATGGTCTAGTAACCATGGCGGTGTTGGATCAAGGGTTGGATCATCAAGATTGATGATCTCAGAGGTCCTTTCCAACCTGGCTGATTCTGTGATTCCTCAGCACGGGAGAAATAAAAGGGAGCAGCCGCGTGAGCCCTGCTTGCCTTGTGGCTCCACACACCTCCACTGCTGCTGAGCTGGAACAGGGCTAAGCCGAGCCCAGCAGAGCGGTGCAGAGAAGCAGCCACCAGCACCTCACAAATCCCACACCATGAAATCTCACCGTGGAGTCCCAACTGAGCGAAGCCAAGTCAGAGCACAGCCAAGCCGTGAGGAGACACCTTCTTTAGCAACGGCCTGCGAGTTTGCAACTGAGTTGAATGGGACCTGATCCTGACTGGGTGACAGTAACTGAGCAATTTAATAGTATAACTTTTCATGGACGAACTTGTTTTCTCTGGTTTTGCTCTGCTCCTGTTTCCACATGGTTTTTGTCTAGCTGGCGAGGGCGTTAAACCACAGGAACTTGTCTACCACAGTACTTAATTTGTTCTCCCAGGCAGAAGATGGGGGGAGAACAAGTGTCAGCCCTTGTTTTGTCTGTGCACCAAGTGGGAAGAGACTAGGAACAATTTCTGTCTATTATTGGCTTAAACCGTTTTGTTTGTATTGTTACAGTTGTTATATTTCTTTTCAGTGAACTGTTTTTTTTTCACTTATATTTCTTTACATTTTGTGTCTCTGTACTGGTAAAAGGGGGAGAGGTTTTAAAAAAGGGGAGGGGGCTCATTTGTTGGAGTCTCTGCTCCAGCATTTGTATTAAACCAAGACCCCAGGCAAAAGTTTCTGTAAAGCTAACATAGCTGTGTGGATGGAAACACATCTTTACAAAGACTCTTTCAGCACAAGGGACCATGATGCTGTACTCAGGGACTGACCTGAGGGCTCAGCCTTCTCTTCTGATACCATTGTGGCACCTTGCGTTAATCAGGCTGTCAGGTACATGGCTCACAACTTCCAGGCCCCCCTGTATGCCCCCAGCTGTCTGACTTAGAGCACTAGGTCTGAAAAACACATCAAGCCACTGCTCATAGCACCTCAGAGAGCTGAGCAGACTGCTTCCTACGCATTTTGCTTGTCTAGTTTATTAGAGCTGCTGATTTAATAAGATCTGTTTAGGTTCCAAGCCCTTAATAATCCAGGGCTCTTCCACAGCCATCCTTTTAAATTTCCACCACAAAGAGTTTATTTACTGACAGCTTTAAGCCAACTGATAGGTGAACATTGCTCTCTGGGTGGTTGTCTGTCTTCTAACCTGACACATAAATGAACCCCTCTCTATGTATGTGTATATATATCAGATTGTGCTTGACAAAACATGTTATTCTGAAGTTCTTTAGTAAATACCATAGGCACCAGCTGTTCACTACATTCATACAACCTTGCCTTAAGAATTAGCTTATTGTTAAATGAGTGTTGTAAATAACCACTTCAGAGCTTTGGGGACATTTTATTTGTTCTGTCACATATACCAGCACAGCAGTATTCATGCATGAGACAGATGTTCACCCATGACAGTTCATGTAGAAAGAGTTCCTGATTTCTGCAGTTTTAAGAAAAAAAAAATGCACTCATGATAGAAGGGTAAGCTTTGATATTTCCTCTCTCCTCACCTCCCTGAGCCTTTCAGAAAGATAGTTTCCAATTATGAAATCCTCATCGAAGCCTTGGTTTTGAGGCAATTAAGGCCATTCCCAAGCCAAGTGAAAAGGATTGCTAAAATTCATATAACCAGGCTATTCACAAGGACAGTAAATTCTTGCGTGAAATCAGCGGAGGAAAGAAATGCACATGCTTAAAAAGTAAGGACATTCCGGTGTGATAGGAAAGAGTCTGTGATAGGATGTGATGGTGTGATAGGAAAGAACTTCTGTGGCCTCCAGAAGTTGAAGTATCTCAAAGGTGTTCAAAATATTTATTTCTAAAAATTTTGAAAATGGAAAAATGCTGCTCTTATCCCACCCTTAGACAACCTCTTGATCTTTAATTAAATACATAAGGAGGACACAGACACAATTTACAGGAAAAAAATATATATGAAACATGCATACATACATATTATTAGGCTTCTTTTTCCCCACTCAAAAGAAAAGAAAAAGAAAAAAAAAAAAAACAGAAAATGTCACATTTTCCTTACATGTTAAGCTTCAAATAATCAAAGGTATTCAGAGTATTGGTATGACATCCTTGAGAAATGTCATTTGCTTAAACACCTGGTAATGATTACAGACAAGTTTTCCCCAAATTCCTGTTTCCAGTGCAGGAGAGTTGTAAACCAAGTTTCCTGAATTAATTATCCTTTCTCAACTTGAAGGGTAAAAATGAGAAGTTTATAGGGTTACTACTTGAGAAAGCCTCTTCTCTCACAACTTCAGATTGCAGAATGGGATTCTGAGAACAAAAAGTGTAATTCAGTAACCACCCCTGCATAAAATCTTACCTTCCCCTGCTATATAACAAAATACCTTGAATTTTCAAATGTGTTAAAAGTGTATTTTGTGTGTGTAGTCTTGGACTGACAGTGTTTTGGACACAGAGTCACTGATCCTGTGTGTGGCCATTTTGAATTCATGCCATATTTCTGACTCTGATTCTTTCCATTCAGAAAACTGGAATAAGGAAAGCAATCTTTCCATGTAAAATGCTTTGGCAGTTAGAAATGGAAATAGATGAACTAAAAACTAGCAACATATAATAGTAATGTTAGTAACACATGATTTAATAAAAATTAATCTAAAACAAATTAACACCTACTGTAGTATTTCTCAGCAGTAAACTATTGCCTAATATAGAAATATAGACACTAATTGCATGTAGAAAAGGAAGATATTTAGATCAGTCCATGAATTTCATCTTAACAAAATTGCACATTTTTGAAAAATTAAAATAATGTACCAAATTTCAGTGAATATACCAAACTATGTAGTAAACAGGTAGTTAGATTCATTCAGTAAAATCTTAACACTACTGAAGGCAGGTTGAATTTTGACACCGACAAAAAAACAAACAGCCTTTTTTATTCAGAGAGATTCTTTCTGTTGCTTGTACGAGATTATAAGCATCCTTGAAGAAGTAACATTGGATCATTTTGACATTTTATATTTGCATACAAAGAGAAATATAGTGAAACTTTAAAGACTGAGAAAAAATAATAGCAACAAGCTTATTAAACCTTTCATCATTATGAACAATGTGGGAATTTTGTGTTAGTATTTCTTTAAATCCACGTAAAAGATTAAATTTTTCATTTAAATCAATTTAAGATTGCATGTTCCACAGTACCTGACTCTTCAGAGTGGTAAATCTTCCCAAAATGTGTTAAGAAGGCAGGGAATTGTTCTTTAGACCAAGCATGAAACCCTAGTTACTGTACAGGGAAAACCTAAAAATCCAATTTTCCATTGCCCAATGCTTCCAATTTTCTGTGGAGTTTTTTTAAGTTTTAGTGCTGTTTTTACAGATGGATTTGGAAAAAAAATAAAAGTTAGAATTCATTTTTCCAGACAGTAACACAATATATGCAAATCCAAATAAAATAATAATTTAAATTACTACTTTTTCAAAAAGAATGTATTTGCAACTGTTTCCACACAGTGGGATAGTGATCTAATAAGTTTGATTTAATGTCAACCACTTAAAATTATTTGTTATCAAAGATTTTTGATTTTTAACAAGGAACAGCAATGACAGAGGGAACTATAAGAATGTGAGACTGACATTTCTCTGTCACCCATTTATGGCAGCTTTCTAATTTGGCAGGCTAGCAACTTGAAATGTCTTTGATCACAGCATAATATAGTTTTAAACTATGGGAGAAACGAAACTCTAAACTTTCTGCAGAATGACATCAAGCCCAAAGGGCAACAGCTGTCGCTGTAGATTTCAGATATTCTGTGTTCTACTATTTCATCTCCCTCTGCCACAATTTTGCCCAGTTCTGCTAGGAAGTGTTTTCATTTTCCCTTCAAACTTCTACATTGTCAAAAGAATCATTAATATAACAATCTGATGCTTTGTTTTAACAATGAGAATAAAATTCTGCAGTTGTAGGATAAATGAATATGTACAAATACATTAAATGTAACTTTTAGAAGCTTGAAGTAAACTGCCATCTTTGCCTGGAAAATACTCTCTTAACAGGGAAGACTTTTTTCTCTCATTCAGTGTTTCTTCAATGATACTGTGTCTTATATTTTACTGATAACTTTTCCTATTTTGGATTGGCCCTACTTTTATTTTCCAACTCTTTGTTTGCTAAAGAAACAGAATGGGCTGACAGTTTTAGGATGCTGTCAACAGAGGTTCCTCAAGCTGGCTGATATAAATCTTGCTGAGGGTGCTTGTGCTAGATACACTGCTGCATCAACATTAAGTACTTCAAATTGGAAAGAGACTCTGTCGGACACCTACACATGTACCGTGCAACAGCTCCTGGGGCCTAAGTGACACGGGAGAGATTAAGTCCCCACACGCAGTCTGTAAAACACAGTGGAGAAGCCTCAGCCCAGCTCTCACCACACAAACCCCGAAGTATCCTTTTAGAAAGTTTTTTTCTTCACTATTATTCTTCTCTGTGAATTGTTGTTTACCAATCTGACCTTCACCCTGCAGTGTCTTAGCATAATCTTCTTTCCTCTGGAAAAAAAATTAATTTCTTTTGTCACTGCAAGGCAAAAACTATTCAGTTTTTATGAGGTTACACACAAAGAAATTCACTTTCTGAAAAGCTTAGGGGGAAAACTAGGCTCCACCAAAGCCTGGTGCTTTTACAGGATAGCAATGCCTTGCATTTTTCTCTCTTAGAAAAGATGAACTAGTGTTGAAATTGTGATTTTAGAGACATAGTCTCTAAAAGACAAGACTCTTAAGTTTTACCGTTTTTCTGGTAATGGTTTGTTTCATGATGCATAAAGCAGCTTTAAGACTGGAAGAATATAGAAGAAACTAGGAGGCCAACAGCTCAAAGGTCAAATAAGGAACCTCCAGAGATGTGCCATTAGAGTGCCTCATCTTTAGCAGCACATTAGTTATCTGATGCTTTTCTAGCTAACTGGAGAAGGCACATGACTGGATGTTTCCAGTAAAGCAGTCTGCACCAAAGGATGTCAGACAGAAATGCAGCCTCTCAACTAGCTTACGAACTTTGAATAATAGAAAATCTCTTCATTCCTTTAACGTGCACCCAACCTTTAAGTACCATAGGCTTGACATCACCCCCTAACCCCCAAGCCCCCCTCAAGAAGCACCTCTGCGTGCAATAGCTCTTCTTATAGCTCCTTAAGATGTTCTGAAAGTGAAGGTCTATTTGGATATCCATGCGATGCAGTAATTTTTGGCTGCTTTCAGTTTACCCTTAAGACATGTCTGTTCCCAGTTTGTTTAGAAGGTCCTCCTTGAGAAAAACTTTACTTCTTTTTCAAGGCTAATGCTGTCTAAAACATTGCCAACTTTCTTACCACATGGTCTGTGCACTGCCATACTTTTTCAGTCTCCACAGCAGACTGTACCAGGAAGGTTTATGCTCAAAGTGTTCCCCTATTGTATTTTGCAGCTGTAGAGAACTTGCATCCTCAGTGTTTTCCCTGTAACCCTCATTGCCATCAGGAAAGGTTTTGGTTATTTACACAAAAAAATTGCCTGATGCATGCAACTCCATGGAGAGTGTTGGGGTTTTCTTACCTTTCTACATGTTCATCTCATATAGACAAGAACTTCCAGTGACGTGGAGATTGGTGGTTTAAAGTACTTTAGGAAATTAATAATATGTTAAAAATACAGCTCCTGGGTTATTTGTCTATCAACTGAACATGCTATGAATTCAGTGGTTTTGGAAAACAAAGCAAACCGAAAACAAAAAAAGCAGGGTATTCAGGCATCTTCTACAGTGACCAGTGAGGCTGAGACACAGTCACAGCTCACTTGCAGAGTCACTGGGGGTTTAGCACCATTCCCACTCAAAGCAGACACGCATATTTCCTTAGAAAGCATCTCTTTGCAATAGCAATTCTGCAGGAGATAGTTCTGAAAGCAGGACAGATAAAATAAAGGAGTTAACTTTATATATTTAAAAAAATTGCTCCCTCAGTAAATGAGGTGCTCAGACTGTAAATATACAGATAGATTTTAGATTGCAGAGGGCCTCACAGCAGCTCCATTTCTTTTTTCAAAAACTATCTTACACATTTTGTAGCACTATTAATAATGAACAATACTTGGTAAAATCAAACAAGCTGGGAAACAATTTGGTATTGATAACATGAGGTAATGCAGTATCCAAACATACATTCCCAGGTTGTAAATTCTTCTCATCTGCCAGCAGAATCAAAAAGCTGAATGGATTTAGAAGACCCTAAACATTTTAGCTAGTCATTTAAGAGTTTTCTTACAATTTTAATGAAAAACATAATTTACCACAATTACAGTTTAATTACTTCATCCTCAGTATACTCTCTTATATGATAGCTATCAGAACTAATTATTTCCTTTCCATTTGAGTTTAATAAAAAAGGAATTGGGTCAATGTAATTACTAGAGTAAATCTGGCTATAGTGAAGTAACGCAGCTGAGATTTTATGATGCATCTACTGGGGCACCACTAACTTAAACTGTGGAAATTTGTACTTTGGAAGAAATCCAGAAATGTTAGTTGAAATAAGAACCACTCTAATACCTCTACATTTTCACTTAAATGCTTCAAAAGGCAGATCTAAATCTCCATATATACCAATGAACATGTGTATTGTGACCAGAAAGTAGCACAGGGCACCATTCATGATCTGAAAATGAAGATGACTAAGCTTTTACAACCTTGCAAAAAAAATTTGAATCACAACTTGTGGAAAACAATGTGGTACCCTCAAATGTCTCAGTCATACAGTGTCCTGATAATATGGTTGGTCAGGAAATTTCTGTCGGGCCTGCTTTTACCATTGACACTCCTCAAACTTTCTGACGTTTTCACTACAATAAATAAATTTTAATAATAAAGTTTGATCTACTTGAATCTGCATTTGCTTTTGATGATATACTTTCTCAAGGTACTTTGATGTTCTCTCTGGCCCATGGCTTAAAAAAACACAGCACAGTCCAACCTCTGATCTGATCATATGTCCTGCAAGTCATATGGTTACAGATGCACCAGCAGAGATACAGTCTTCAACAGCCACCTAAATTCCACCTTTCTGAAGAAAAGGCAGCAACAAAGATGCAAATTAATGATGAAATTGCTAGAAAAGAAACATTTTCAAATAAACCCTAGGAAGATGGCAGAAATAGTATTAAGCTCAAAGTGACAGTATGAACTGTTCTGTTTTGTGAGAGTCCTAAGTGTGTAGTTTTGATAGAAAATATCAAACAGAAAGTCTCATCATTTCCTAATCTTCTTTTTCTGCACAACAGAAATACTAACGTTTTCTATCCGAGAGAAAATCTACTTTTCATTCTGCAGTAGTCATCAGCAAGTTTGGAAAAGGATTTTCTTTGCAGCATAGAAGTCTTAACATTGGTGATATGCCTAACTTAAAGGGCCAAAGGACTTTGATTTCCCTTTTTTTTCCCCTTTCCTTCAGAACATTAATTTCACACTCTTAAACTCATTTGGTGCATCTCTAGATCGAAACATTATTAGTTGTCTTTGCTTCCAAGCACACTCCCATTTTTTCTCTTGCTTATGTTGCCTACCTAATTCGACCCATTCTAATGGGTTTGCATGGTAAGTTTTTGGTAGCAGGGGGGTTACCAGGGTAACTTCTTTCAGAAGCTGCTGGAAGCTTCCCCCATGTCCGACAGAGCCAATGCCAGCCAGCTTCCAGATGGACCCACCACTTGCTAAGGCCAAGCCCGTCAGCAATGGTGGTAGCACCACTGGGATAACAGATTTAAGTAGGGAAAAAAAAGTTACTATGCTATTGTGGTTTGACCCTGGCCAGATGCCAGGAGCCTATTAAAACCACTCCACTACCCTCCCTCCTCCCCTCTGCAGCTGGACAGAGGAGAGAAGAAGAAAAAAAACCAGCAAAGGCATTTCACGAGTAGAGATAAGGATTGAGAGAAGGCAGGCAAAACAAACTCAGAGCAAGGATAAAGCTTAAATTTATTACTAACTCAAACAGAATAAGAGCTAATGAGTGAGATATAAAACAGTCTTAAACACACTTTCCAACCATCCCTCCTTCCTTCCATGTTCTCCCTCCTCCCCCTGCATCACTGCAGGAAGAGAAGTCTACCCATTGGGCAACAGGTCTTCCAAGTCTGCTGCACCTGTGGGTCACCCTTCCATGGGCTGCAGGGAGCAGCCTGCTCCGCCATGGTCTTCACCACGGACTACGGGGGGGCGGGGGGCTAAAGCTCTGAGCCCTTCCCCTGTCCCATGGGGTCCTTCCCACAGGAGACAGTCCTTGATGAACCTCTCCAGCGTGAGTCCATCCACCCCTTGGGCAACAGTTCTTTTCAATCTGTTGCCCTGTGGATGACTTCCCCAAGGGGGTGCAGTCCTTCATGGGTTGAGCTGTACCGATGTGAGTCTCCCACGGGGGCCACAAGTCCTACCCAGAAAAGACTGCTCCGGTGTGGGCTTCCCTTTCCATGGGCCACAGGTCTCCAGCACGAGTTAGCTCCATTTTGGGCCTCCCACAGAGGGTCACAGCCTCCTTCATGTATCTTTCTGCTCCAGCATGGGCTCCTCCATAGGCTGCAGGAGGGTTTCGGCACTCCAGTGGTTCTTCATGGGCTGCAGGAGCTTCAGCTCTAGGTCTTTGCCCTGCTTCTGGTGGGGGGGGAAGGCCCACCCTCCTTCCCGCCTTCCCCCTCTGGCTGCACTGACCTTGGTGACTGCTTGTTCTCCTGGACTGGCATTTCTTCTGCCCCACAACCTTCTCTTCCCCTGTTCCTAAATATGATATCACAGAAGCACATCTCATTGGCTCAGCCTTGGCCAGCAGCAGGAAATCTCTCCTGGAACTGACTACCATTGGCTTTTCATAGGACAATGAAAGCTTCTAGTAGCTTCTAACAGAAGCCACTCTATAGCCCCCTCCCGCTACTAAAACCCAGCTACAGGTTAAACACATGACATAGGCAGAAGCAAATTGCAGCCAGAGAAGAGAGCATATGGGTAAGGAACAACTCAGCAGACACCAAGGCCAGTGAAACAGCAGGGGGAGGAGGCGCTCCAGGTGCCAAAGCAGAAATTCCCCTCCCTTCCTGTGTGGAAGCCCACACAGGAGCTGCTTTGCTGGCAGGATTTGTGACCCCATGGGGGACCCATGATGGAGCAGCTTCCTCCTGAAGGACTGTGCGCCATGGAAGAGACCTATGTTAGAGCAGTTCAGGAAGAACTGAAGCCTGTGGAAAAGACCCATGCTGGAAAAGGTCGTGGAGGACGATCTATCATGGGAAGACCCCATGCTGGAGCAGGAGAAAAGTGTGAGTCCTTCCTCTGAGGAGGAAGAAGCAGGAGAAATAACAAGTGATGAAGTGACTGCAGCTCCCATTCCTTATCCCCCTGCACCACTGAAAGGGAGGACTAGAAAAAATTAGGAATACAGTTAAACCCTGGAAGGAGGTTGGGATGAGGGGAAGGCATTTTTAATATTTTGTTTAACTTCTCATTATCCTACTATCATTTAATTAGTAACAAATTAAACTAATTTCCCCAAGTCCAGTTTGCTTGCCCATGATGGTAATTGCTGAGTCATCTCTCCCTGTCCCTCATCTCAACACTCAGGAGTTGTTAGTTTTATTTTTCTCTCTCCTATTCAGCTAAGGAAGGGCACTTGTCATCCAGTCAAGGTCAAGATCCCACATCCATCCCATGCAGCTTCATGCCTTCCTTGAAAACTTTTCCCTGCTGTTCAGTGCCACTTGTAAAGATTTGGAAAGACCAGGCTCACTGCTATTCCAGAAGGAATGCCTTTTCCTCTCCATTGTGCAGTAAAATATCTTTGCATTCCTCAATGGTCTTTACAATGTTATTTAATCAGTCCATTATCCAGATTATCCAGTCACTTCAGTTGTCTTTCGCAAATGCTCTAAGTGTATCTCAACACCAGTAGGATGAAAAAGCTGTACAAATCTTTAATCTCTGTATTGCAACCCATTTGTCACCACTTTATTATTTCTTTTCTTTTGAGTTAAAACCATTGCTCTCTGTACTCTTAATGAAACAACAAACAAGTATGAGATACTTGGCATCAGTTTCAGTGGAAAAATTTTCACTTCACATTGGCTTTTCTACACAGAAATTAAATGGGTCATCTGGTCTTTAATAAAACTGCCTGCAGATGATCAATCTCTGAAGTTTATGATTAATCAACACTCATTTACTTCAAACAAGAGCGGAAGCTGGATTTTTAAAAACACGCAGCAACAGTCACCTGCTTGTCCTCATTAAAGTCTATTGGCCTCTGCTGATGATTTCAATGAGTTGTAAAAGCCATTTAAGAAATCTCGGTCTCTGTGTTTTACATACAAGATTAATGGTTAAAGAGCATCTTCATATGATGACCTGGGTCATTTCAATACCCAGAACTCTGAAGTTTATAGTAATTTCCTTTCCATACAGAAATGTTGATATCCTCTCAAAAAGGCTTTCCAAATAGTTCCCAAGTTTCTTCATAAACTGTAGAATCTAGTGAAATATGGCAGTATGAACACTTCTGTTACCCATTTAAACAATATTTTGAGGGTTCTGCAGTTTTGGTACCTCGATGATTTCTGTTTCTGGGCTTGCTACTGAGAAAAGCAAAATCTCTGCAGAAGAGAAATTAAAGTATTTTGATAACTCTTTTGTCATCAGATAGGGCTCAAAACTTTTAATCTTTTATAGCATTAAGACTAAGAATCAGAAGATATAGGAAATGAGCACATTTTACATATTTAACATATCTGACATATTTAATTTTGTCTCTTAAAATCACATTCTGCCTTTTACCTTTAGGTAGGCCTACTAGTAATGGCCAACCTCCAGAAACTGAAATCATTTAGGGCTGTTAAGGAATTCTGAGAGTATCTGAAAGATAAGAACATTTTTCTAAAACATTTTTAACCTGTCTTTCTGTGTGAGCACCATCTGCATAGATGTACAAGATTTTGTCTCACAAAATGGAAACTTGTTTGTTAAAAAAAAAATCTTCATAGAATCATCATAGAATGGCTTGGGTTGAAAGGGGCCACAAAGATTGCCTAGCTCCTCTCCCCTACCCCTTGCCATGGGTACGGATTTCACCTGCTAGACTGGGTTGCTCAAGGTCCCATCCAACCTGGCCTTGAACAGTTGCAGAGACAAGGCATCCACAACTTCTCTGGGCAACCTGTTCCAGCACCTCACTATCCTTTGAGTAAAGAATTTCTTCCTAACATCAAGCCTAAATCTCTCCTCTTTTAGTTTAAACCTGTTCCCCCTTTTCCTATCACTGCCTGGCCATATAAAAAGTCACTCTCTAGAGTGTGACTGATCTGAGATTAGGTCCCAGATCCGAGATCTTTATCTTGCCCAAAAGTACAGAATCCTAAATTTTAAAATAATAAATAACATTAAAATTTGTGTGAAAATAATAAGTGGATATATGGTATCACAATTTCCAGGACCTCTCTCATCACTTACATTGCTGGCTTTCCAACATTTTTCTATCCTCTAGGTAAGAAAATATTAGAAGTTGCAGACTGAGTTTTCACAAGACAACAACATTCTGTTCTAATTTTAGAACCCAGCTCTTCCTTCATTGACAGCCATAAATATGGTAAATGTGATTCTCTCCTAGGTGGAGATGCAATGGGACTTCATCACTGCCAACCCCAAGGGTTTTTCCAGGGAACAACAGCAGTAAGGCCCAGCTCACGTTCACTAACAAGGCTGCCAGAGAACATTGTTCAGAAATTGCATTGAACTCCCTGGGGTTACCTGGGGGAAAAGACAATCTGGTCCATCACTGCTGGGTTCTTCATTAAACTCCATCAATCTTAACATTTATACCTGCCATTATTTTCCTGCTGATAGAGTCTAGGCAATGCTGGCACTTCCAGGACATTCCTGACAGCTGGGTTTTCCTGACAACATTCATTAGCAGGTAATTTGCTGGTTAGTCTGAAGGCCCATGTTGTGTTCTGTGGTTTGAAGATCTCTAACGTACACCTGTTGTGGCTAATGAATTCTAGTAATCCTTGCTGTAGTTACTTTCATTAAAAGATGCTCACAGCCTTTTAAAGGAACAATTAAAACACATCCTTTTCCACTGGCAGATTACAAAACCTGCCAGCTTTTTATCCAGCTATGCCCAGTTGCAGACACTGGAGTCACACAGGCCTTTCCCTTGCTGTGAGGCTTTCTACAGGTTTTCTTTCTACTTTGTTTTACTTTTGCTTACTTTGTTTTGCTGCCATTATTGATTGTGTAAAACTGACTTTCAAAATGCCAGCATTCCAGCTTCTCAGTCTGAGCACTGAATGTTTATGTCCTTTATGTGCAGTTAAAACTGCATTCTAAGTTTTAGAGCGTTTTTATTTGAGAACTACCACACCTTTGGAAAAAAAATCAAGAAATTTTAGCAGTGCCTTTGGTTGATGGCCATTTGTGATACAAATTAGGCTAAACTTCTAATATTGTTTTCATGCCATTTGGTATTTTGCTAAATTTGTAGAAATCTGTGTGTTGGATTTTTTGCAGTCGTTCCACAGGTCACTCCCCAATACTGCATGGATCCACTGTGGTTCATTGAACACAGATTGCGGAATTTTGTATCTAGCATAGTTGAACCATAAGCCAGGCAAATCTAGTCTTGCAAATCCAAATGCAGTGCTGGATGTGAGAATACCAAGCCCTTTCTGATTTTTGAAGCCATTTCAGTGCATCTTGTTGCAACCCCTCCTATTTAAGAAAATATTTCAATTTCTATTTATAAAGCTACTAATACCTGATGCAGTTGAAGTTCTCCCACTGCCTCCAAGAAGAGAATTTCAGCCTCAGTGGGCACCCAATGCACCATAATTTCTAATGGCATTTTCCTTTTTTCCCTTCTTTTTCTCATCATTGCAGAGTTAAAGAAGTGAGTTTGTGTTTGCAAGTTAGTTTAAATGTAACCATTACTATAAGACGATTTTTTAAATCTACTTACCTATCCCTTTATGTAATAGCTTTTCCTGTTTTCCATGGTCATAATTTTTTGCCTCTGTGAATGATACAGGCAGCGCAAAAAAAGTTATAATGAGACAGTTGAAATTAGCAAAACTTCTGTGCTGCTCTCTGGTCAGGGTTGTCCCCAAAATAGACAAGTTTGCACTTGTCAACCAAACCTGGAGAGAAGCGCTCAGGATTATATAGAAAAGATCCAAAAACTTATATGGAAACCTGTACTTTGGCATAGAGTATGCTGCATAGGTCCAGAGGTGAGCACCTTATTGCCCCATTTAAGGTTTTATAACTTCATTGGCTTCTCTTTAAGCACTGGGGGCAGCTGTGTCCAGGTGCATAGCATGATTACACCACCCTTTTACTGCCTGATGCCTGCTCCAGTAGGAGACTCCAAGGTGCAAATGGCTTGGGAAGGGCTCCTTGCACTCCAGTTTCTTCTACATGCCTATATTTATGTGCAGCATTTTCCCCCTTCTCTCATATCAAGGCCTGCTTGGATAAGGCTTTGAGCAGCCTGGTCTATTAGAAGGTGTCCCTTCCCATGGTAGGGGGATTGGAACCAGATAATCTTTAATGTCCCTTCCAACCCAAACCATTCTATAGTTCTATGGTCTCTCCTACCTACTGAGTGACTTGGGTGAAAAAATCTTAGTTGCTGCTCCCCAGGGCTCTGGTGAATAATAGTTTAATAGAATTATAGTTCCTTGCTGTGTCATGTATTTTAATGATTCCACATTTCCCAGCTTCTGTGATTTCCACTCTCTGAAGTCCCTCTCAGGCTTGGAACAGGAATTAAATACAATCCTTCTGTTAGGAGGGCAACACTGCTTGCTAGATTCATTCAAATTCTGCTGCTTCCACCCAAAAAACTGCCTACAACAGCCTCAAAAGAACAAAGTGAGGAAACTCTGCTCTTAGAAACTCCATCACCTGCTCACATACTCCTACAAAAAAAACATCAAGGCAGATTATGCTGCCAGAATTGAGAATTGTACCATTCTATCATAGCTGAAGAAATTCACTTTGTTGATAGGGAGAAATGTAAGAACCTCAGGAGAAATGGAGGAAATAAGGAGTTAGGAATAAAATAAATAATTAAATAAATAAAAAAAGTTAAGGAAATTTGGCTGCAATGGAATAAAAATTGAAAATAAGTAAAAATTAAATCCTGTCTTTGACAAGGAAGTTTGAGTTAAGAAAACCATTACTCTGACATGCCATCTTCACTGTTCCCTGCTTCCCTGCTGTCAAAACTTCAAAATTCTTTCCCTTCCTAAGGAGACAGAGAAATTACATTTTAGGTTTGTTTCCATCTATAACTCAAAATAATAGGCATGTCAGGCAAAGAGCTGCTTTAGGTTCTGTTTTCCTTCCTTGCTTTACTACTTCACTTCTTTCTCTTATCAGTGAGCTTTGACTGCAAAGCCCTCGCGAAGGGATGTGAGGACACCTATCTTGGGTGGTTCATTTTGAATCCTAGGGAAACAATAATAAGTTCAGTACTCAAAGAGGTGTGTGGAATACCAAGTTCTGTTACAAAGGGCCCCAGAAATTAAGGGACAGCTGCTTCTGAGAAGATCTGGTGATCTGATTTCTCTGTCTCCACACAAAAAATTGAACAGTAATGCTGAGTGAGTTGTGAAAGATTAAGGATGGTAATGTAATCCCTTACAAACTGCCCTTTTGATTTTGGTTTTTTTGTTCAGTTTATTAAGTCATTTAGAAGACTTTGCCTCCCCTTTTTAGCTATTAATGCTGAGGCAATTGCTCTATCTTCCATGTTCTCAGTCTTTCAATCCTTTCGTCCCATTGTTTTTTGCAGTTTATAGTGTGACCCTTCTGTGAGGTTTCCCACTTAGAGAGAAAGAAAAATAAGCCAACTTCAGACCTTAAATGGCCGCTTTTGGTTAACAAAGCTGGGATTTCCCTCTGTGGTTGGGGCAACATTTCGTACAGACCACTGGGGTGATAAGAAACAACAGCCATCAGATTTTACTGCTTCTGGGCCAGTGGAAAAACAGGTCTTCCCACTTCTTAAACTGTATTTTCCCATCATGGAAGAAATCAAATCAGTGGACATGTGTATGCCATACCAGCATTTCTCCAGATGTTAAAAAAGTTCATTAGCATTTCTTTTCCCTCTGAATACTGTACTAGTAGATTGTGCTCCAGGAATTTTTTTTTCTTTTTACCTCTAGACTTCACTCTCTGTTTGCATGTTCACAACCACATTTAAGATTTCACACTTATATTTGACAAAGCTTTTCTCTGAGAATTACTAAATCACCTGATCTCCATGGCAACTTGCTTTATGGGACTGCTAATTAACTGACCTCTGGGTTTATAGAGAACTGGCGTGTATTATATTTCTTTCCTAGAAAAAAACAGTATCTCCCAAGCCATTCTTTTGATGGAAAAGACTGCAAACTCTTCCACATAATCTACCATGCAGCCTCTCTAATATGTTCATCTGTAGACAAATTAAATACTTCTAAGGTACTGTACTGGCAAACTTTTCTTGCCCAGAAATCAAGGAAAAATCACCTACTGAGTTCTCAGCAAGAGACCAATCCAGATGTAGTTACCAGTTACCTACACGCTGTTGGTGTATTTACCAAATTAAATACCCTGACCCTTCTATGAGGTAACCTCCAACAGAGAAAACAATGAGTCTCAGACCTTCATTAAACAGTGTGTGGCTAAACACTGCTTTTTCTTCCTCAGCTTTTAATGTGAGGCAGCTGTCTGGTACAGACAGCAAGAGAAACTGGATGAAAAGATGCCAGATTCTTTGCTTCCACTCCAGCTATTCCTAAAGGATAGCTTTAACAGGCAAATAAAACAGGGAGTTTGAATACAAGCCTGTTTTTGTCTTTTGTTTAAAATGAATGCATTTAGTGATATGCCAAGGTAGTTTAAAAAAGCTTTTATTTTCGTAAAAAAAAAACAAAACCAAAAAACAAAAACCAAAACCAAAAACCAACAACAAAAAAAAACTTAAACATGGAAACATTTATAATACTTTTCTTTGCCTGAGATGCTATTTCTTCTGCAGTTGTTTTTCACAAGCTCTAGAATTTGTCTTTTGCTGCCTAGGAAGTTATCTCAGACCCACATTTGAATCAGACATGGAAATGCTGTGGGAGGTCTAAATAGTGTGAAAACACCTGTTCAGATCCTGAAAATAGTTTGAAAATCACCAGTCTGTGGGCATCAAATATTGGAAAATCTATGATTCCAGGGCACTTCAACATTGATTAAAAGTCCTTTTAATACTTGGCTATTCAGCAAATCCCACTGGAATTTTCCTGGGAAAATTGCTATAATTGTCTGCACTTTCAATGCTAATATATACATGCAAAAGAATCATCTTTAATTAAAGTTGTGTTTACTTTTTCTGATCTAAGATATCCCAGTCCTTATCAGTCAGATCGTCATGCCACACTGTAGTTATAAAATTGTTTGCTCTTTATAGAAATTCCTGGAAGTGTTTTAAGATGTACCCTTTAATTATGGTTTTTTTGAGAGTTGTGACTTATGTGTCCTTATTTAAAAAAAAAGAGTAAAATATATCCTGGCATTTTTTATGCTTCCATTTCTGGTCAGTATCTGCATTCTTTCCACCCTCATACATGGTATCATAATAATATTTCATTCAGCATTTCTGTTCATGGCTAGGCTGGGCGAACGAAGATTTAGGAAGGCTCTGTCCACGTTTGTTACAAGCACACTGGTGTCTAATGAAGCCAATACGAGATAGACATATCCAATTGCAAAAGGCACAGCAGAAAGACTCCTTAGGTGGTATATTCTGCAAGACACGATTCTTTCTGCGTTGTCTTTTCTCCTCAAGAGTGATCCTGTGTGTGTTCTCAAAGGAAACAGCGTTATAGATGGTGTGTCTCCAGACGTCCCGATTTGAGGCCAGAGTAGACCAGTTATGATGGTCAATATGGCCGAGGCTGAGATGTTGTTTCAGGGAGTCCTTGTATCTTTTCTTTGGGGCTCCTCTCTTGCGGCAGATGGTGGCAAGTTCACCATAAAGCAAGATCTTAGGGAGGTGGTGGTCCTTCATCCTGGAGACGTGCCCTGCCCAACGCAGCTGTGTTCTCAGCAACATGGCCTCAATGCTTGTAACTGCTGCTTGTTCTAGAACAGATGTATTGGTCACATAATCTGACCAGTGGATGTTTAGGATTGTACGGAGGCAGCTTTGATGGAAGCGTTCTAGGAGATGCAGGTGGTGGCGGTAGACAACCCATGATCAGCATTTCTACCAGGAGTCATATTTGCAGTATCTTCAATATACTGCATTTTGACTCAGAATAAAGCATAGTGCTCAGTAATTTCATGAGCATCCTGATTGTCACCTTTCTTTTTTTTCCTGAGAGGACTGTATATTTCCCTTTTGAGTAAGGGTGGTTGCATGGTTTACCTTGGCAGTTGTTCAACACAAATGGCGGAACAAACATGTGCACACATTATTTTAAAGAATGCTATTTTCTTCTTTTAGGCAGCTGATACCATCACTGCCTTCTCTGAAGCAAATTAATAAATATATAAACAAAAGAATAAAATGTACTATCTGTGTTGATCTCACTAGAAAACAGCATTTTATAATAGAATCACAGTGCTACCAGTAAAACTGGAACTTAACCCGTGTAAACACATGAACTCCTCTCTCACCCCTAAAATTTTATAGGAAAAAAGCTGAGATGGCACATGAAGGAGCCCAAGAAACTGATTATGATCTTGGAGAACACAAAGATTATCATCATCATGGCCAGGCTTCGCGAACGAAGATTTGGGAAGAGCTCTACCCACATTTGTTGCAGGCACGTTGGACACAAAGATTAGTAGAGGTGAATAAGCACCACAACGGCCCAGCTTGCTATTAGCCTTTTGTGAAGAACAATGTGAAACATCTTGTGCGCACAGTGTGGATGAGAACACCGAGGAGAAGAGTGGTGAGGACACGACTCTTCTAAAAAAATTAGAAGACTCACTTCCTTGCCAGGTGAGCTCACAAAATGTGGAGATTCCTACAGGAAGGAACCAGATGGTTTTATGTAAGAGTTAAGACTCTTGAATAAAATATCCCAAGTGGAGAGCACTTAGAAGAGGACTTGGACTAGATTGCAACAGGAACAGAGAAATCTTACAATGAATATTGAACTATTCTATTAACTATGCAGAATTAACATTGCTTAAGAACATGTCTTCTGAGCATGAAATTTCCTATCAGAAAGTTGTAGTTAAATATGACACCAGCTGAATATAAGAACTGATAATGGATTGCAATATGCTATGTGCTTAAAAGTTTTAAAAAAGTAGTAGGATTTTAAGAATGTTTCTTTATGCCCAGGTACCAAGAAACTGGACAGGATGTTGGCAAATTTTATCAAAAACTGTTGGAGGTATGTATAAGACTTATGAGTCAAATTCAGTTTCAAATTTAAATTCACATTCCTAAATGAAGGCATCATCTTTGAAACCGGGATGACCATCTCCTGAAATGGACATTCAGAATTCAAATGTCTGATTGTGAAATCTTGGATGTTAAAATAAAGATAAATGTCATTAAATGTCACGAGCAAGTGAAGCACAAAATATTCTCTTATGAAGAGTCAAGTAATTTCAAGCCTATGCAGTCACCAGACAGTGTACACGTACATGACTTAGAAAGCCATTACTTGTTGCTATGAGGTTATTATGAAACAAAGACAGGTTATAGAGAAGTGATCTCTTTTTGTTCATCCTATGAACAAATACTTGTCATAAAAATGGGATAAATCCTGGGAGTCTGCATCCTGAAGCTGGACTGAAAGGGACAAACAAAAAGAAGGAGAGCTCCAGTGGGAAGCTCTGAGCACAGCAATGTATGTGCAATCTGTGATATCTCTTGGTGATCTGCACAACTAATGAGAATTTGTGTTCTTTTGTACCAAAGGAGTGCAAACTGAATTACTTCTTAAAAATAAAATAAATAAATAAAAGACTTTGCTTTCCTGAAAACTCTTGCTTTTACTTTGAGAAATTATTCTTGTAGTACATCTTAATAAAGACTTGTTGTTCTACAAAGTTGATTATATTCAAATTGAAACTATGGTGGCTTAAGGAACAAGCTAGGAAATTCCCTCAAATGTCAGTTAATCCAGGAGTGAGCTTGCAGGCCTCCTTGAATGAATGTTGCAACTAAGCTGCTGGATCTGAGCTTCTCATTTTTTGGATGATTGTAGGGTCTGTGATTACAGCTTTCATGCTTCATAGACTGTTATACTAACGATATGGCTCAGTGTGTGCTTTTACATGTGAATACATTAAATGCCAATATTTTATGAATTCACATACAAAAAATATGGGCTTGTCTGTCTGGGAGAGACTTCCTAAAGGAAGCAAACACTGTGACCTATGTTGCATTCACGAAGTAAGCATGATCAGTTTCTACCAATTAGCTTTCTGATACAAGACTTGCTTTATCCCAGAGCCTAGACAGAGGCTGTGTAAATGTTAATACCTGAATGGATTCTGACAACCTTTTATTACGGCTTACAACATTTGCACTAACGTTTAGTGGTACATTTTGAGAGCTAAATTCAAAGAATTGATCTACAAAGTGCACTTAAATTAATACTGAATTTTAAGTGCTTTTTATCCACCAGCTAGTCAGAAAACCAGTGTTGCTAGCGTTGTACTTAAGCAGCTCAAAAAGCTAAAGTTTAATGTCAGAAATAACTATTGAGCAAAGTGTGCTTTCTGGAATCAAATGCTAAACATTTAATATAGTGTGGATCTTGTGTTGCATAGTTTTCGAGGCAGTGGAAAGGATCCATCCCTTTATGAATTAATCCAACTTTTGGCATTGTGCTTCTTTCAGAAGAACCACTACCAGACACCCACCCATTGCAAGTACCTTAATCACAGTATTGATCTTTGGAAATGCTTTCAGAGGCAGGAAACATCCTGTTTTTTGAGTCTTGGAGGCTGATATGGACCTAAGCACACAATACATTTTTTAAGAGTAGGTAGAACTGAGCACTTGATTTATTAAGGTACTTACTTAAGGACTATTCAGTGCAAAACAAATAAAAAGGTAGCAAGGAAATTGATAAATGAGAAGGAAAAGGAAAGTGACTCTAATGAAGACCAGAGCTCTTTGGCTATTGATTAAGGGAACTGCTCAGGCCCAGTCATGAGGAGGGTCATCTGAACTAACTAATAAGGAGGGGAAAACGTGATAATTGTGAGCATTGGGGGATATTTCAGAGGATTCCTGTGAGTCTTATGATTAGCTTTTGGAAATGTCTTGTGGTACTATGTAAAACATACTGTGGAATGTTTAGGAAAGTGGCCAAAGGAAGTATCCTGGTGCACCATGAAGCAAAAAACATGGGTATAGCCACTATAGCGGGGTAGGTAGGATGCATATTAGACAAAGTCTGTGCTATATTTGAAGGATGTATGAATGTTGGTATGCTTGCAAATCAGGAAGGAGAGTGAGGACTGCATATTTTGCTAGTGAATTTCAATCCTGACTCACTAACTGTTAAGAAAGAAGAGGATGGGAACACGAGCAACTAGGGAGAGTTTGTAAACACAAGACACCTAATTTCTGTTGAGACATAGCATTATAAATGGGATAATGGGAAATGACAGATTTCACAGTGGGGGGTGACCTTGCTAACCCCATGTGGAAGCTGACAGCAAAGCCCCCAAACTCTTCCTGGTCCATGCAAAGAAAAGACATCAATTTCCATTGCTGCATATTTGGCATCTTTTGGAAGAAAATTCTCAGAAGGAAAATTGCTAAATAAATATCTCATAAAAGAAAACATCTTTTCCTATATTGTTTCAATGCAAATATTTATTCTGAAAGAATGTTTCTTTAATCTAAAACAAATTAAAGCTGTTAAATCTTCCTGCACAAGTTGTCACAAAACCAGCACAAATCCTTTGTCAAAAGTTTTTATTAGCATAGAAAGTCAGCACAGCAAGAACCATAACTGCCTATCCATCTGGTATTGGAACAAATATATATACATATCTATTCAAAAACATCAGCTGACTCTAGTACTCCCCACAGTCTCAATTTTCAGACTGTGACTTTAAACACTACCAAGCAGAATGATATGGCCTTCACATAAAAAAAAAAAAAAAAAAAAAAAAAAAAAGCCTTATCATGCCTTTTGTGTACATTTTTCTGTTCTTTACCTTACTGTGTCTGTAGACAATATGAACTGTAAGAGTGAAACTGAGCTTCTGCAGTTAGGGGAGAAACATCATTAACTTTAGGTTGCTAAATTTGAACAATGAACGACCACCAATGTGTTTGAAAACTATGTCAGGCTATGGGGGATGTCAGGAGGACAACATCAACTTTAGCCATGTGTGATTATAAAGCACTTTTCTTTATCTCATGTAGATTGCAAAGGATTTGTCAACCTTGGATAGTCTTCAGTTCAGAATCACAGAATCACTGAGACTGGACAGAATCTCTGGAGATTGTCCAGTCCAACAGCACTGCTCAGAGCAGAGAGCCAGCTAGAGCAAGTTCTTCAGGAGTTTGTCCAGGCCATTTATAAGTACCTCCAAGCATGGACACTCCACAACCTCTCAGGGCAACCTCTGATGTTTTTTAACCATCCTTAAGGTAAAAGCTTCTTTCTTAAGTTAAAATGGAATTTCCAGTGTTTCCAGACAATTCCGTTGCCTCCCAGCATATCCCTATATACCACTGAGAAGAGCCTTGCTCCATTTTCTTTATGCATTTTCTTTATTTATATGCATTGATAAGATCCCCTTGAGCCTTCTCTTCTCCAGACTGAACAGTCCCAGACTTCTCAACCTCTCCTCAGACATCAGATGCTCCATGCCCTTCATCATTCAGCCCTTTGCTGAACTCTCTCCAGCATGTTCATGTCTCTCTTCTACCAGAGAACCCAAAACCGGACCCAGCATTTCAGATATGTCTCGTTGGTTCTGAATAGATGGGAAAAAATCACCTCCTTTGAACTGCTGAAATTGCTTCTCCTCGCTTTCCACTTATTGATCCTATACTTCACCAGTTTGTCTGTATGGATTCTGTGAAAGAAAATGTTGAGAGCCTTGCTTAAGTTCAGATAAACAACATCCACTGCTCTGCCCTGGTCCACCAAGCCTGAAATCTCATTGTAGAAGGCTGTGAAACTGTTTAAACGAGATTTCCCTTTTGTAAATCTGTGTTGACTACTCACAACTACCTGCTTCTCCCTGAGTAACCTGGTCTAGTGGAATGTATCTCTGCCTATGGCAGGAGTGTTGTAACACAATGATCTTTACGGTCCCTTTCAACCCAAACCGTTCTATGATTCTACGATAAGAGTGGAATGGCTTCCAGGAGGATTTGGCCTGTACAGACTTATTAAATGGTGGGTTAGGTCAGAATCTAAGTATACATGTTTTAACCAAACAACATAGGAACGGCAAGTGGTCTAAGCCCAGCTATATGTGTATTGTCTAGAGGATTGTTACAGAATGTGGTGGGATTTGGAGTTTTGGGGGTTTTTTTGGAATGCTTAAGACATTTCAGTTGTTCTTTTACAGATAAGCGGGGGAAAGAATATCCTTCCAATATTTATTTCTTGGAGACTTAATCAAAAGTCTTGAAGCTTTTGAAATTAAACAAATGTATTCTGAAAAATTCTGGTTGCCTCCCACATAAATGAAGTCCTTTTGTTATAGGCATAAGATTTGCATACCGTAAAAGTTGATCCTGGACTTTGGCTGTTTTCATATCCCTGTTGAACGCAGCAATGAGAACGAGTTCTTTTTGAGAGGGACTTTTTAGTATAGGAACTGAAGCAAGGGATTAAAAAAAAAAAATTAAAAAAGAGCTGTAAGTGTTTTTACATGAAGATTATTGTGTCTACACTCCTGTTACGGTGGTGACCTTATTTTGTTTGCTTAAATGTAGGTGCCCAGTGCTATTTGATATGCCTTAGACATGTCCACGTACATTGATCTGATAAACGGATATAGAAGACCTACACCTTTTCAGAGCAGCAGATGGAGGACAGGTAGGATACACTACAGCATCTCAAATGGCACTCAGTACCAACTTTGAGTGACTGAACCCCAGCCATAATCTCCCCTACCCTCAGAGCACACAACAAACACTAATGATTAGATGACATTTTCTCCTCAAAGCAGAAAAGTTTTTCTTCCTTCTAGTATCAGATTCAACAGATAGGAGAGGAAAAAAAATAGTCAAGTACATTGTTTTCCCTAGGCCTCCCAAGCTGGATGCCACAACTGTACAATTTATACTTTTTCTACCCCGGCACTTTTACATGTTTCAAAATGTCTCTATTAAAGCTCCTAAGGGGGAAGAGTTTGGTGTTCATAATTAATGGGACAAATGAGTTGTACAGAATCATAGAATCGTTACACTTGGAAAAAACCTCTAAGCTCATCAAGTCCAACTGTCAACCCAGCACCACCACCACCACTTTCACCACTAAACCATGTCCTCAAGTGCCATACCCACACATTTTTTGAACACTTCCAGGGATGGTGACTCTACCACTTCCCTGGGAAACCTGTTCCAGTGCTTCACAATCCTATCCATGAGGAAATTTTTCCTAATATCTAATCTAAACCTCCCGTGGTGCAACTTGAGGCCGTTTCCTCACATCCTGTCACTTGTTACCTGGGAGAAGAGACTGACATCCACATTTCCACAACCTCTTTTCAGGTAGTTGTAGAGCAGTACGGTCTCTTTCAAACTAAACGAAAAGTGGAAGCCATGGCTGTAGTGGCTCTTTTTGTAGGAATATTGCAGCTCTAATTTGGTCACATTTGCCTGAAATTCTACCTCTTCCCTCCTTGTTAGTAGTCAGCCAGGGTCTAAGGATTATATCTGTGCCTTGTTTAACACCAGTCCTAAAGGTGATAAAATCTAGTTTGCTAGGAAGAGAAAATCTCAGCAGAATAATAGAAAATCATACATCCATTTCAAAATACTGAACTAAGGTGTCTCCATGTGTTCTTTTGCACTTAAACACTTACATGGGAACATTGCATTTGAGGGTGGATGTAGATTGATTGTTTGTGTGCTCAGCAAGCCCATGAAGACTAATAAAAATAATTAAATAAGAGCATGAATAAAATGCATGATGTAAGTCATGGGTATTGATGTATAACAGTTAGGTGCTCACTTAAGTGTTTCTGTTATTCAGACTCAGTATAGAGAATATATTTCTTTCCTTTCCCTGCAGCTCAACAACAGAATGGAAATTAAACTTGTGTAGTACTAGAGATATGTGTCACTGAAAGATTTTGGAAAGCAGAAGATACAGAAACGTCCTCATTTTAGATAATTATTGGATGTGCTGAAAGATGAAAATTATGGAGGCTCAAAAATGGTTTTAAATTAGGTCTAAGTTTCTTTAATACTGACTGCTACATAATACATCTGATGGATTCTGGGGGCAGAGTTAATCTTTGGTATCAAACAGTTCAGCCAGACAATTTCTTTGGAGTTTCTGTTTGCCCAAATTCCTCTTCTGCAGCACATATTAAAAGTCCCTTGGTTCGTTGTGCTCTGGGGACCATCTTCTGCCTCAGATCCTATGCCAGGAGAAGTGGCATGATAGAGGGAATACAGAGAGCTGCCACCTGGGTTCACCTTTGGCAGCAAGACTGTCATGATACATCTTCCCTTCTCAAGAAGGGATGGTGATCCAGAAAGGCCCAGCATCAGGAACTCCAGACCAGGAAAGATGCTGCAGCATGATTAAGGTGGAGAAGCATGAGAAAAGGGGCAAGCATCAAAGAGAAAAGTAGGAGCTAACACAAAGAAGTGAAGAAATAAATTCCATGCTGTTTTCTTCCAATTCTTCCTTTTTTTTCTGTCTTCCAGGTCCTAATTTTTTTAACTCTTTCTTCTCAAGAGCAAGACTGTTCATCATGTTCGCTAATGAACTGAAAAAATATTTTCTTAGTCAGCTTTTTCATACTTTAAATCTTTATTTCCTTCGTTCGACTTCTCTTTATTTTCTTCCCCAGTATATTTTTCCTGGAACTCTTAAACAGGTATCAGCCCTAGCCAGTCTTTGCTACAATTTTAGTGCTCAAATACTGTAAGTGAATCATCCTTTTCCTGTAATTGTATTTGTAGCAGGAAATAGTACTATGTCATGATAACATAAAAATACTTGTCTAGAAATAATTTTGATATTCGTAAAGCGGACCAACTTTTCTTGCCCATTTTGTGCTCCAGAATGTGTACTGTACTGTTATTTTACATTTTTACCAGTACTGTAAGCAAATGCTTCTAAAAAGTATAGTCTTCACTGGTTAAGCTGACATGATTGGTTGACAAAACATATAAACAAAATTTTAAAATTTACTTCAAGATAGAAAATGTTTCTTGCAACTTTCATATCACACAAGACTTTCTGTGTGTATATCACTGTAGTCGTTCTGCTCAAGGGAAAAAGAATAAAAGCATTGCTCTGTTGTCTCAGTGGGATGGGACTGTTACAAAGATTAAAATGAGCCCATCCGTGTTGGTAACAATTAGGCAGTTTTAACATGTTTAAGCTCATAAACTCATTATGATCTCTTTTCCTTCAAGCTAAAGGCACTGAGGCCTTTTTGGATCAGCATGGGGTCTTCTTTTCCTGAACAGGAAAAAAAATGAAAAAAGTTTCCTCTTAGGTGGAAAGAAATGTTCCTAAATGGGATACTTAATTTCCTTGGGATCTTCTTCTCCTCAACAATCACAGAGCTGTTTAGAGAGACTATTTCATCTTTCTGAATCAGGAAAAAGAAATACCTCTTGCAGTCACTGTAGTGTCAACTCAGGACAACATCAGAGTTGGGAAGGAGAGGCTGTTCGCTAAAGGTCGATGCCACTCTCAAGTATCTGCTTGTTCATTAACACTGTAAAACTCAGAGAAACTTTTTTCTGGTTCATCAAGTCGACTGAGCCACCAGTACTCATGCCAAGAGACATCTTGCATTCTGCAGTTTGTATAATGCAATCAGATGGCTATTGGCAGTTGAAATACAATCAAATGCATTGTTTTATATGGCAAAATTATACAGAAATTTTAAAAACTGACTGATTTCTCTGCTTTCTCTATAGGGCATAAATCAGGCTAGGCTGTTCCTACTTACTAACACTCATTGCCCATCTCCCATTGGAGAGTGTGGCTGCCACAGAAGAAAGCACTGAATATTCTGGCTGAAGACTATTAACTGGCTCATAAAATAATACCTTTAAAGGCTTCAAAAACTGCTGGATGCCTGGCTTTTGCCACTTACTGCTTAGACACTCTTTTGTGCCACTACCATAGTGTAGCCAGATATACCCTTAAAAAACATGTGGGGTCAATCCGTCCATCAGCAGAGCTCTCATTCACTGCCCTGGGAAGAGATGGTGTCACAGCCAAAACAGCATCACAGGTGTCCTCTTTCACTAGCTCTTAACCGTGAAAGTCTCCTGACCAGCTCTTGCCTCCTCTCAAATGCCACTGAAAAGTTAAAATTAGGCAGCACAGTAGACCTTTACAAAGGAATTAATCTGTGTGGTTGTTGACCTAAGAAACTTTTTCAGTTGGATCCAAATAAACCATCAGTTCTTTCAAAGGTTTGATTTTACTTCCAGCCATCTTATTTTCCAAGAACTGTGACACATGATACCCGTATCTCTCTTTTGCATGCATTTATTTTTGTTCACACTGTGCTCCTTAACAGCAGCCCTGAGGCTTGTTCCAGTGTTTTTCTTTTTATACTGCATGAAGCAATGAACTGGGCACTAAACCATGTGTCTCAACCCACAAATTTTATCAATTTTACCTTTCTAGTTCTCTTTCCCCAATCATGCTGGGGAGGGACTGAGTGAACTGCTCTGTTCTGCTCAGTTGCCTGCTGGAGATAAACCATGACAACCTCAAAAAAAAAAAATGGAAGGGGAGGGAACAAACATCTGTCTGACCTGAGCTCATTATGTACAAAAATTGCTATGGTATTGCAAATTTTTTTTTTTTATTTAGTTAGAGAAAAAACAGTATTTTTGTCAGATTGCTGATCATTGCTTTAATGCTTTTGTGCTTAACCAAGGAATCTCTTTTTCAAACTGCTTTGCTGGCAAAATAAATGCCAGCGGGAAACGATAGGATATTTTAAAGAAATATCTTTTCATAGGGCACGTTGCTGATTGCTGTTATTCTGATATGTCAGGACACCAAATCTAAAGAGAAGAGAGTTTTAATTAAGTAGGAGAGCACACTTATTGCCTGCTAGAGACAAACCTGACAGAAAGGTTTGTAATTTCAACTCGGGCCATGTTTCCAGCACAGAGGGATCCTTTTAAGCCAATGCAGTTTCCTTAATAAGTAATTGAGACGTGCTCAGGCACAATGCGGAGAGCAAGTGTCGTGTAAAAGATTTTTTGGGAAGAGTCAATCAACCCTACTTCTGATTAGTAATTCAGACAGAGTTTATCGTAAAAATGGAAATATAATCATTGTGCTGCTGAATGGTGTGTGTGCTGCTGAATGTGCTGGTGCAGAACATGGCTTCTGATTCAGTGGTAGAGTACACAGACCTCAGCCAAGACTCTGGTAAGCACTTTACATGCTCACAGGTAGATCCACTCCCTGCTACAGCCTGCTTACTTTTTTTACCTCTGCAGATAGCTTTTCTGAGCATACCAGTTTCAATGCATTACTGTATTTTTTTTTTAATTAAAATCACACATTATAGCTTTGGTATGGCTGTTTTAATACACCACAGAAAGTGGAAATTTGCTTGAAAGCCTTTCATTTTGTTACTGCAGAATAGCCAGTTCCCCTTCCCTCTTTACCTGCAGTGACAGGGAAGTTGTAGCAATAGGATGAACAGGGTCTCTCTGAATTATGTATGTGCACACAGGTGCAGTAGCAGCCCTCAAGCAGTGCTTGCTGCCTAACAAGCAGTTACTCCCTTTTAAAACAATGTTATGACAGAGAGACAGGCCAAAAGGCTAATTGCTCAGTGGCCGGTGCAGTTTTGCACGTGAGTGTTATGCAAACATCCACAAACAAGCAATACTATCTCATAATGAGAGTGAAATAGGAATAGTTTTATCTGTTGCAACGAAGAATAGAATAGTTATAGCACTGGTGCATCAACTCTTGCATTTTAAGTGTGGTATAATTGTGACACTAAATAACAATGACCTTCTAAGTGATATCAGAGATGTTATGGTGAAGAAAAGGACACAACCATGTAACTGTATTGTGATATGATAAAGCAGATTGTTTTTTCTTAGAGGAAGAAATATAAATATAGAAGGCTGTCCTAATGAACTATTCCATTTGAGGGCTCTCCATGTTCTACAAAAAATGTACTGTAAACTGCCAGTCTTCAAATTTTGCACATACTTTAACTGTTTGAAATATGTAAAAACAAATGTACAATAAGCTTTAAGCTATAATTTACAATAAAGTCAAATTCTTCTGACTATGCATTGGGTTCCTGAAACTGGTTCCAGTATGAAGGACATTACTCTCAATTCCTGATGAATTTTATTTGTGTTATACTGGGAAGAAGAAAAGCAGAATGTAATTCATTTCGCAGAACAAACTTTATGCATGCTGGAATTTAACAATTTGAAAACAGAACTGGGTGCAACTTCAGGAATATAATCCAATATCCTCTGTCTGCTGAGCGCACTGCCAAAGACTGAAACAGCATAGGTGTTTCATAACAAATCAGTTCAGAAAAAAAATAAAAACACAGTATAGTTCTTTTGTGATAGGTTCATAGAAATCCTCAATGAGATTTCATTGTGATATATATGTTCACAGCCATCTTTTTTGGCTGGTTATCAGAAAAAATCATCATTACCATAGTACAGAAGTTAAAGCAGGGCCTCATATGATAAATAAAACATAATGGGTAATGAACAAAAACATTCCCCAGCAGTCATATTAGCCCATAAACCCCTTTGTCTCACCTGTTCATCAGTCCTTTGGAAAAGCCCAAATCATAGATTCTGATTTAATCATAAAATCATAGAATCATTTAAGCTGGAAAACATCTTTACTACCATGTAGTCCAATCATTAACCCAACACTGCCAAGTACACCACTGAACCATGTCCCCAAGTGAAACATCTACACATCTTTTAAATACCTCCAGGGATAGTGACTCAACCTTTTCCTAACATCTAACCTTAACTCCCCTGACACAACTTCATGCCACTCTCTTGGGTCCTATCACTGCACTCTTGAGAGAAGAGATCAGTGCCTGCCCTTCTGCTTCCCCTCACAAGGAAGCTGTAGAATGCTATGAGGTCTCCCTTCAGTCTCTTCTTCTTCAGATTTAACAAGCCAAGTGACCTTCACTGCTGTATGGTTTTCCCTCTAGACCCTTCACCATCTTTATAACTGTCTTTTGGATGCTCTCCAATAGCTTAATACCTTTCTTATATTGTGGTGCCCAAAACTACGCAATATTCAAGATGAGGCCACCCCAGTGCAGAGCACACTGGAACAATCTCCTTCCTCTCCCAGCTGGCGATGCTTTGCCTGATGCCCCCCAGGACACAGTTGGCCCTCCTGGCTGCCAGGGCACTGCTGACTCATATTCAACTTGCCATCGTCCAGGACCCTCAGGTCCCTTTCTGTGATACTGCTTTCCAGTATCTCATTCCCCAATCCGTACGAACATCCAGGGTTGCTGCACCCCAGGTGCAGAATCTGGCACTTTCCCTTGTTGAACTTCCTATTGTTGGTGATTGCCCAGTCCTCTAATTTGTAGAGTCCTCTAATTAGTATCATTGACAAACTTACTTAGTATCCCTTTGAGTCCTTCACCCAAGTTGTCTATGAAGATGTTGAAGAGCACTGAGCCTAAGGTGGAGCCCTGCAGAACCCCACTAGTGACCAGTCACCAGTCTGATCATACCCCATTCACTACAACCCTTTGCACCCAACCCATGAGCCAATTGTTCACCCATCACATGACATGTTTATCCAGCTGTAAACTGGACATTTTGTCCAGAAGGACAGTATCAAAAGCTTTACCGAATTGCAAGAAGTTTACATCATCTGGCTTCCTTTGATCAACCAGGTGGGTTACCCACAATTACCTCTCTGCTATGTAAATTCCAGTGCAGCGTGGAAAATAGGAAATTTGAGCTGAAACACAGACTTCACAGAACCTTTTTTGACATTTCTACAGTGCAAAAGCTTTTCTTTTGTACATGGGTCCACATTAAGAAGATAGATGTGTCATGACTAAGTAATATTTCAGTAATAGGAGTAGAGTAAGCAGTAAGTAGATTTAATGGAATGAAATTAATCGATGGAAAATTTGGTTTGCTTACAGGAGAAAACTCCTCCTGGGAGATTAATTTATAACTGTCACTCAATAGCACTAATTTCATCTTTATATCTCTCCAAATTAGATGTCATAGACATGTTTCTTGAGGAATAAACCAAAGTGGTTAAATCACTAACAAACATATCCCCCTAAGATAGGTTGGAAAATACGTTGGACTGTTGGAAAATTTTCTGGGCACTCTAGATTTTTTCATCATACTGTATATAATGGAACAAAACATGCTTGAAATTTCACTGAAGTTTTCAAAAAACTTGATTGCTTTACTGTGATGTATGTAATCGTAACCTCTAAACAAGCACTGCCTATGAACACTGAGCTTTATGAGCAAAAAAAACAACACTGGCCTTTGTGTTGATCCAATAATTATTATTTTTTTCTTACAAAAGAAGTTGAAAAGCCTTTAGTTAAATTAGGTAAAAAAAACAGATGTCTAAAATAAGAAAATGATTAAATATATGAAAATAAGAGGATACCTGAGAAAAAGTATTAGCTTGAACTATTCAGCTTTGATGGCATAATAATGTATTTCAATGTGCTATCTAGTTTATATGCTGCAGTATGCACTCTTGATGTCAAAACAGAAAAAAGTAAGCTTACAAATATTCATGCAACTGCCTTCCAGTAGGGAAAATGCAATTATACATGTATTCACAACCTCTGGCTATAAGGAATAGCAGTAGTGATTTGATTTTAAATTCCCCCGCCCTTGCCTAAGAAACACAAAGGTCTCCTTTTACAGTGATGCATGCCCACAGCTTAGCTAAAATTTAGCCCAAAGAAAACCTCAGAATGTTTTTGTGGAAAAGAAGTGGGAGTTCTGACCACTGAAAACAGGAGACAACATATTAAAACAAAATGTCACAATGAAAGAGGAAATAGAATTGAATTGAATGTCTAAGGTCCTTGGGTAAAATAAAACGTGCTTCATAACTGCAACTGAAATGTCCATGCTGCACTCTACTTGCTCTGATAAATCTCAGGCTCAGTTTGTGTCTTTGCAATTGCTGGAGAGAGCATTAAAACAGGAAGGTCCTCAGAGAATTTTGAAAGTATCATTTTTCTTTTATTAGTTTTGAAGTAATACATTTTTATTTAATTTAGTTACCCACAGATGAAGCAAAGATTCAGTTTGAGGTTTTGGGGGGAATTTTTTATGGACAAAGAAATATTCTTGGTCTGCCATAAAGAACATGTAACACTATTTTGGGCATATTGCAAGACCATCCTTTCTCCTGGGCATTAAAGAGGTAGAATTTTTCTTAAGGAAAGAGTATGGGGCTGAGGATAGAGTCTCGTGGTGAAATGTCTAGGCTGATTGTTTACCAAGACATATAGTTAGTATGAAAAAATATAGACATATATATGCCTATTGATATGGACTAAGGGCGAGAAGTTTCAGGAGCAGACCTCCAGGACAAATTAACTGGCACATTAATGAAAAAGCATTGTTTCTCTGTAGGTCATCTGAGACACCACAGGACATTCCAAGAGAACAGTAGCTCAGGTCCAAATTGCTGAAGAGCCATGCCACATGTTTTAGCTGTAACACAAAACTGGGATATATTAGAGAGACATCATTTTCTACAAATGGTTCATTAGGACAGGGATTTTTGTCCTCCCTGTACCAGAACATCAAGCAGAAGAATTAATTAGCAGAAAGCCTTTAAGTTAGATGACTATTTCTCCAGGAGCAACTGTGGGAAAAGTTGGGTCCCTCTTGTCATTGTATCATGGAGTCTTTGTTGTGTGGGCTTCAGATGGAGGCTTTAATTCTTATTAAAGGATATATGCTAATTAATTTGAAAAAAAGATCAACTTCATGTTAATAACCAAATTGAACTGGTGCCTCTCTACAAAGGTCGCTGGAAAGGATTATGATTATGCACAGTTTTAATGTAAGAACTATCAGCTCTGTCATTTGCAGATCCTCAACAGTGTTTCTTCTAGAGTTGAATTTTGCAGAACTACAAGAATCTGAGAAGACTTTTGCAAATGCAAAAACAGAATAACTGAGGAACACCTCTTCTGGGAAATCATATCAGAAGATTTTTTTTATATAGTCATGTCACTGACACAATATTTATTCCACTAGACTCGTAAAAATCCTTGTCTTTAAAACATGCAATGTACCATGTCCTCTGCAGCTGTTCTCACAGGCCAGCACATTCAGGAACCTGCAGCATTCTAAACAGTCTTAATTTTAACTAGATAGATATAAGCTTTCTTCTCTTGGAAACCTGGGGGAAAGGAAAGGGAATGTCTAGTGTCACATGAAAAAACAATTTCCTTTACCAGTAATCTTTTGAAAACCCATTTCTATTATTTGTGATGCTGCTGTTTGAATAGGGTCAGTATCTTTCCCTGTACAGATCTTACATAGATGGAATTATTTCTCACTCACTCATGGCTAGGCTTCGCGAACGAAGATTTGGGAAGGCTCTATCCACATTTGCTACAGGCGCGCTGGTGGCTTATGAGGCCAACACGTGACAGACATATCCGATTGCAAAAGGCACAGCAGAAAGACTCCTTAGATGGTGTATTCTGCAATTTACGGTTCTTTCTGCGCTGCCTTTTTTCCTCGAGAGTGATCCTGCGGGTGTTCTCAAAGGAGACAGCAGCGTTATAGATGGCGTGTCTCCAGGCCTCCCGATTTGAGGCCAGAGTAGACCAGTTATGGTGATCAATATGGCCAAGGCTGAGATGTTGTTACTTTCCTATTAAAATGCCCATTTCCACCAACAGTATCTATAATTCACCTTGATTTCCTTCACATGGTTAGTTTTGTTAAAACCACAGGAAAACAGATGCCTCTTCAAGTGTAGAAAAGCAGAATAAAACAAAAAAAAAAGCTGGTCCCTTTGACAGTAGTAAAATGTTTGTCAACCTTCAGTAATGAGTAAAAGGATCTCAGAGCGACCTGGCAGGAAAGGATCCCACACAGTAAGTCCATAGGCTTTTCTTGGCTTAGACTTGGACCCTGAGATTAGATCAGATGGTTAGAGCATGGGGCTAATAATACCAAGGTCATGGATTTGTTCCCTGTACAGGCCATTCACTTAAGAGTTGGACTCAATAATCCTTATGGGTCCCTTCCACCTCAGAATATTCTGTGATTCTGAACACAACATCAAGGACATGCAGATAAATGGGAACCCTGTGAATAGAAGGATTCCCAGACTTCAGAGAGGCAAGGAGGACCAGGATAACCAGGAACTCCTAATTTGTTGGCAGTGTTCAGTGTAGTTGTCCCTCTCTCTGTGCCTGGCTTCCAAGGCACTGAACCATGGATGGATTCTTTTCCTATTTATGCCTTCTACCTTTCCTCTGCCCAACAGCTCACTGAGGGCATCAAACAAGTGAACCCAGTGGCCAGAAACCCAGTGGTCTGAGGTCTGTGCCAGGCACTTTTCTAGGACAACTGCTCCTGATGAGACACATATCCACTTTGCCTTCAGTGATACCCTAAAAATCACTTTATCCTTTCTTTTCTGCAGATATGAGGAATAGAATGTCATAGACATCTCCCCTAGCCTTCACCTCCATGCCCTAGAAAATTAGAAGATAGGAAGAAAAAGAGCTTTATTGCTTTTTCTCTTTTAAGGAAGTATAAAAATCCTGTGTAGAGGATTGAACTGTGTACAAAGAGCAGGGAGAATTAAGCTGGGAGTACTCAATCATTTGATGCTAATTTTAATACAACCATGAGGACAGATAGGTGAGAGTAGAGGAAAAGGCAGAGGGGAGAAAATAAAAGAGACTAGGAAGAAGGAAAAAGGGACCACATATAAGACACAGATTTGAAACAAAACAAAAAAAAACCCCATACCAAAATCAAACCAAAACAAAGCAAATATATATTAAAAAAGGGAGAGCTGACCTAAGGAAAAAGGAAACATAGACACATAAAAACCTCATCTCACTAAAATAATAAGCACATTGAAAATATGGACAAAAGTATCTACTTTAAATATACTGTGGAAAGAAAGAAAAGCTGAACAGGACTGGAAAACCACTTTACTACAACAGCATGCATACCTTAAAAATAAAAGTATTGAAGTGTTCTGTATTTTCCATGCCACATAGGTGATGGGTTAAGCACTTCATGCACTTTCAGGTACTTCAGCTGTTATTTGGCTCATTCACTGTGCAAATTTTACTTGGAAGATACCACTGCATTGAACATTTACAGAGAAAACCCAACCTTTTCCTACAGGCAGCAAGTCAGATAATACACCAAAACCTATCTGAGATTTGGCTGACCTCTCCAAAATATAATTTAACAGCAACTTATTGCCTTTTTCCAGTTAAGTTTTGATAGATATGTTTGCAAATACCCACTGATGGAGGTCAGCTGTAACGTCAGAAACAAGGGTGCAGGATAATGTTGCCACTAATAAAAGCAGACATTTTGGAGAAAACTTAAAACAAAAGCTGAAAATAAGTATAAGAAACAGCTGAGCTGCAACTAAAACCTAAATTCCGAGGAAAATAGTCCCATTATTCTTCTATGAAAGGTTTTTGGTTTTAAGACAATAAGTTTTGAAAGAGTAAGGGTTTACAGTTCAGTTGCAGTGAATCTAGGTAATGAGCATGAGAGTGAGGGCCAGGATACTGCTACTCTACAACTCTCTTCCTGAGTGACAGAAAGACTGATTCACTGGCTTAAAGCTGTCAAGAAGAAAGCGATGGATCTACGTTTATGTCCAATATCTCTTTAATTCCCCAATGCAGCAAGAAAGCTACTTTTGTTGTCACTGAGGAATTACCTGCCTCTATAGGAGGCTGTTGCCCTGTGAGGAAGACCTACTCCATGCAATGGCAAATAAAGAAAGAGTAAAAGCCAGGGAAATATTAGTCTTGGAGTTTGAAAGAGCAGTGGCATGCAAAGAAAAGATCAGGCAGTTCTTCTTATGATGTTTCCCATATGGAAAGAGAGTAAGTAATTAGTGTAAATGTGCTGTTGATATGGAGCACAAGCCACTAGCTTAAGTCCTGCCTGCTTGTGTGTCAGCTCCTTTATTCCAAAAGAGATGGGGTCAGCATGTGTGCTAAACTGTTCTCTGAAGTCCATTTCCACACTAGATGTTTCTCATCTCAACAAGGTTTTTTCCCTGACCTAGTCTAGCATTACATCATTCTTGACACCAGGACTAGATCCAAGAAGGATGACACATATGTTGACTGAGTCGCCAAATTTACACACCTGGCAACTTTTGGTTGCATATGCGTTTTGTGACACCAGAATTTCCTGAGCACCAGAAAGACCTACTGTCAAGCATGCACAGGGCTGTGCCCATCTGGGGGCAGCTGAGATTTCTCAGATCCAGAGTTTAGCCAGCACTGCGATTTAGCAGGCAGTTTCAGGGGATGTCTGCAGACCTGAGATCACCACAAAATCCAAGCCCTTCAAATATGTTTTCTTTTCTATTTCCCAGATGAGTGCTCTAACAAGCAGTTACATGCTCTTTTCTAGGTTACCTTGCTCATGCCTGGAAAGAAAGACTGCAGGCACCAATAATTAGGAGAGGAATCTGGACTGGAGGAAATGCTGTCTGATGGATACCTGAGGGATGAAATTTAAGATATATGCACAGGGTTTGCACTTTCTGCTAGGTAGTATGTTCATTATGCCTGCTTGCAACATCTGAAAATACAGCAAGGCAGTGCCTAACTTGAGACTCTGCATGTTCTATTTTCTCTTCTGGCTGCATGTGCCTTATACTGTTTAACACATAAAGCTGTTCCTCTGGGCCACTAATGGCATGGGAAAACACGAAACTATGAAGATACTGCATTGAGCCCCTAATTGCTGAGAAAGTAAGAAAGGCAAAGATTTGATGGGCATATTAGAGAAAGGCTGAAATCTAATTAGTCCCTCTTGCATGACGGCAACCTACTCCTTTACAACCAGATCACGTCTTAGGAGTTATGTTCAACAGTTGTGCCAATCTGCTCTCTGGAGAGGAGCCCATTGGTAGTTCCTCTACAGCAGCTCATAGCCAGAGACAGTACCTGATGCAACTAACTGCTAATCCTCCTCCAGTGTTTGGTGCTCAACACAGGACTCAATATCAGAAGAAATCACTGTTGACCAATTTTACCTTGAACCTGCCATAAAGGTACAAGACACAGGTCTTGAAGTCCAAATATACATTACTCCAAAAAAAATCCCATTCTGTCTTCCTTACTCACATAAATAGCAATTACTTTCTTTTAATAAAAGTGGAAATTTCTTGCTTTTTAATGATTATTTTTAAATTCTGAAAAGGTATCTATTAAGTTCATTTTGGGGAGGGAGATTAATTTTTGGTTCTATTCTTAGCCAATTGAAGCTTTAGGGTAAGAAAAGCAACACTATCTGGGAATTTTTGCCTTTCTTTAAAATTACTTAATCATCATTGCTTTTATCATCCTGTGTTTTAGTTTCCAGACAATGATAAGTGTTATCAAACTTAGAAACCCTGTCTAGGGAAGAGACTTGGAGATTCAGCAGTTCTGCTCACTGGGACAGGGCATTTGCCTGTCAGGAACTGGACTCACATAAAAGCATTTGTGTAACAAGCTCGTGGGAAACTCCTGTACTGTCACCTCCTGCCCATGGGTTTCACACCTTGAGACTAGAGAGTCATGAAAGAGAATGAGTTGATTTCTTGTGTTATTCAAAAGAGTGAGTGAACTGCCAGAACATTTTCACAAAAACTGTGTCCCTACTAGGCTTTCACCCTATGTTTTCTTTTGAACAGTATCAGGTACATAACAGACCCCTTGAGGTTTCATTGGATTTTTAACAAAATTTATATATGTGTATTACTGTGAAAGAAACAAATAAAACTGAATACTGGTGTGTAAATTCTCAGATATCACCTTAAGTTTGAGATACTTCCATATAATTCGTACAAGGTAAAGCAGAGATGGAAATTACGGAAGACCACGTTTTTCACAACCTTAACTTCACTGGGGATGATTGTCTACCCATTCTACCATGACTCAAACATCAGTTTAAGGGCCTGAATACACAACAGTTCATGAAAGCCAGTCTATGCTTGTTCACTTCAGTGACCACACCAGAATTACTGCTCAAGTGGCCCTGGTTGTTTAGATGGAAGATTTAGGGGGTTGATCTGGTTAGACCCTATATGACACCAAAGATCCTCATCTCAAAAAAGAGGCATTTATGGCTTACACGAATTTAGCCAATTTTAATGTTTGCTTCAATGTTCAAAATTGAGTTGTAACATAGCATTCAACAGAGAAAACAGTTTCATGTGGAGTCATACATAAAGGGTCACAGACAAATCACTCAGAATAAATCCACTGTTGATGCAAATAGTTATTAATTAGCAAGGCCAGAACACAAGATATCTCATTTAGCAAAGAGATAATTTCACCTCAAGAAAGAGCTTCTGACAACCATCTTGTCAGAGAGAGCCTATACCAGGTCAGCTGGATACGGAAGATAGAGAAAAGATGGAGAGAAATATCTTTCTAATTTAGTCTTATAAATAGATTAAGGCAGATTTTTCTTCTGTTTCTTCATCTGCATCATTTTTAAACATTCGTGACTGTTGTGTATTTTAAGTGATGTAAAATGTAAAAAAAAGAAGTTGAACTTGACTTGAGCAAGGAGTGATTTTGAGGTAGGGAGAAAATGGCAAGGCACCTTGCTTAGGAATATTGAGGGTGATGTAAATGTATAAAGTTTGGCTCCGGTATTTGCTACCAAGATTCCCAGGTTGCAACCATCTGTCCTTTATGGCACTCAAAGCATAGCAGAGAAGCATTCATGACAGCTGATTAAGCTGAATGGAGAACTAAATGGTTGGAGAGGAAGAACTATTTTCTATTCCCTGAATGGCTCAAGATATGAAGAAGGCAGCATACTTGAACCCCAGGGACAATAATCTATATGAACACATTTACAAGGCCAAGGCAGAGTCACAAGCACTGGCATTCAATGATCCAAGATGTTGCCACTACTTCTGGCATAGTCAGGGCCCAGGCCAGGCCTCCAGACGGCATCTGGGCACTGTCCAGCTGGAGACTGAGGCCAGAATGGTGCCTGACATGTTTAGGGGTGTCAGTGTAGCTGGATCTAAACTCTCACAAGTCAGATGGATGAGCCTTTCATTCTAGAGGCAAGTTGTTTCTGTCTCTTTGAGAATTTAGAAACAGCAATTCTGAATAGAAACAAATGAACAATGTCCTGAAATGCAAGACGTATCAAGTACTTTCTATTCTTCTGCCATGTTTAACTATTGTGTTACTGAGAACACACTTTGACAATGTAAATCTAATAGAATATTTTAAAACTACTTACAGCACCAGAATTTTAGCAAGCAGCTCAGACTCAGTTTCAAGTTTCTCTTCATAGGATTATAAAATGCTTTTAAATACTACTTAAGCTTGAATTGTTTTCACAAGTTCCAAACCTGAATTATTCTAGACAACCAGCAATCATCTGTCTGGATTCTTTTCAAACTACTGTCCACGTGGGCCTCATTATCTCTGCACACTGGAGTGAGCAAAGCTTCCCTTGAACTTGTTTAAGTATGTTTTCTGTGATGTCACTGTACAGGTGCCAAATTGGTAGCATCAGGTGATCTGCTGAGCTAATATGGATTTGGATCCACACAATTGTCCTTTGGATCAAACAAAATCCCAAACTTTGATCCAAAGGACAATTGTGTGTTTCTCTGCTAAAGAAAAATATGTTATTTTGGGTCTATCACTCTAATTTAATTCTATGGGTAATGGAGGATGAGGTCATTATGGATTATCATAGCTCTTTTATAACTACTACAGCACAAACGCTTTTTCCCTTTTGTGGAAGACAGTGTTTTACTGACTCCAAAGACAGGCTTATTTTAAATCTACTGGTATGGGCAACACCATAATTTGTATTTGATGCACATGGATGATGTTTACAATTGTTTTAAAGCAGTGGTTCAGAAGCCTTCTCTATTACTTGCTGTCAAGAAAATCTATATTACTACTTTTCTTTAACACTCTTATTATCATGTGTCATCACTAAGTAGTCAAAATGGACATTGGCTGCAGCCCACAGAGAATTAATGTAAAATCGTGCTGAAGCTTTTGCAACTTTCAGAAATCTTCTTGCTCTCCCTGTTATAATATCAGTTCCCTTTTTAAAAGCTCTGATGTCAGCTCTTAGTTCAGCAGATAAGAATTAAACTGAAGATTTAAGAGTGTGAACATTGACTTCATAAGGAGCAGGTCTTTGATAAGTTTTAAAAATGCTGTGCAAGTAGCAGAGGATCTTCATCTAAAATCTCAAAAAATTATCAGGCACTTTCACTTGCAATGAAACTTCCCTGGCTGCTCCTAATATTGCCTGAACCAAGGGCAATGTCTGAAGAGAAAACAGAGCTGAATATGATAGGAAGCCAGGAGGAAGGGTCAACTGAAACAGAAATTCCACTACGTTAGCTCATTTTTCATAAAGTGTAATAAAGACTGGCTTTACCAGGAGCTAATAGCGGCTCTCATTTATTTTCTTCATTTGTATATTGGAGTAGTGAAAGAGTTCTAAAAATGGGTTGTACTCAAACAGCATATGTCCACAAAAGTAGGATGGCTTAGCATCTCCTGTTTGTCTGACAAGAAGAGATACTATTGCCTAATGTAAATAATCTGTGTACTGCTGACAAAGCATTAGAACCCACATTGCCTGGTAGGACACTGCAAAAGCAATAATATGTGATTAAAAAGAAGCTGAGTTAACCAAAGGTTAACATGACACAGGAAGTAACTTTATAAGTAAATTTTTAGGATAGAAGACTACAAAGCCCCATTTATGGTTTTATAGTCATGAGCTACCCAAAACCATATGTCTATGAAACAGTAGTTCTGGTGCCCATACTGGCTTAAGCATGTGGGTTTTTTCTGTTCCTGGCCTGATTCTTGCCTTTTTCACCAGAGTATTTATTGGTTTTTAGGAAGTTACATTTTTTTAACTGGTTTATCCCAATCCTAAAAGCAATAGTGCTTGTCAGGGATATCATGCTGCTATGGAAGAGCAATTGTGAACCGACTGGCTGGGTGAAGACATGGCAGAAGTCCTTATACTGACATTGCCATCAAAGCTGCCTTAACAGGAAAATACATCTGAATTTGGGAAATTAAAAAGAGATTTCATGTCAAATAAATTCTCATGTTTTTGATAGCAAACCTGAGGACAGGACTAGTCAAAAACTGTATTTCAGTTCTGAGGAACTGTTTGAAATGCCCTGTCAGATAGACAGTAAGTCTACTTATGTCTGTAAGTCACCTAGAAGCAAAATTGTAATCATCTCTTTTTAAATTCAGTAATGTGTTTGTGGTGCCTTTGCCAGTGCCTTAAAGGTCTGATAAGTGTTAAGAGTGATTTCAGGAAAGCCAGCAGAAACACATGAGTTTCCAGGCAATGGTGATTCAGAGAAGAGCAGAAATGTTTACTTGTGTCCCCAGGATCACATAATGGGCCACTCTTTCCTCAAACCATGTGAGTCCCTCTGCAAGGATGTTCCTCCTGCACAGGTTCTCTGAGTGGCACATGCCAGGAGAGACTCCTTCACACTCATCAGGCTGTGGGGAATGCCAAAACTGTCCTCAAAATTAAAACAGATGGCTTCCATGCAAGTAAAGATTACTTATATGTGAATATTATTGTACTGATCTACATGTCTCATCCTGCTGCTCAAAACACATCTAATAAGGATTTTTCTCCTTATTCTCAGACAGATGATGTGCATCCAATTTTGTAGGGCATACATATTTTATTTGTTTTCAGTTCTAACATTATTCCATGGCAAAGTAACAATTAACATCAAATATTTAATAACTTAGTCTTTCACAGTTGGCCACTTCAGCAATTAAAAGGATGGTAGAAAAACAGGTTTTGCTGCCCAGCAACAATTTCTCTTCATAACAGATGTTTATATGAAAATAGGCACATGGTGACTGGTTTACCTTCTGCTCAAAGCAACGGTCTCTTGCAAAGATACAGGAACTTAATATACAGGCACTCCATTGCCTTTGCTTTATTTATACCTCCACTACAGTGTGAACCAAGCACTAAATGACTTTCCCCCAACCTTCTGAGAAATAACAGGAATGAATAAGCAGAGAAGCAGTTAACAGAGCCACTGCATAAAGCAGTGATGCTGCTGGAAAAGGAATTGGCTGTACTTAGTATTTACTGTAAGGAAGACTGGGCAGTGCCCAAGAAAAACGAAAAGAAGCAATATGCAATGGAGAGAAAAAATAAGGTTCTAGTATTTTTGCTTTCTAAATATTTGAAATGTAAAGAGTCACAAGACAAAGCAAAGGATTAAATCCAAGTAAAAATTCCAAGAAGACCTAGAATTACCTCAGATGTTTGTGTAAGTGCCTAGACCATCGCGTATTTTCTTTTCTTTTACATATTCTCCAGAGTTCTGCTTTTTGGATCTTCTACTCTGAGTATTTACTCCACACTTGACATTGTGTGCAGCTGACATGGCTATGGACAGAAGATGGCTTTCTGTCTCAGTCATGGAGTGTGTTGGGTCAAGCCCCCACAACACATATGTGACGGCTTCTTTTGGAAACCTAGGAGTTCCAGGAGCGGCTTGGACTCACCCAGTGAACGAGATCCCTCAGTTAAATGATCTCTGCAGCTTGAGGGAATTATTCAGGTATATCCTAACAACTAGCTCTGCAGAGATGAGAAACCTCTGCTCCTCGCTCTTTTTCTATCCAGTGACTGTTTGAGGCTTAAGTCTGAAAGAAAGATCTGCAACTAGTTCATTATCAGGGATGAGCAGTAATTCCCCCAATTCCAGCTTCATAATAAAAGGCAACTGTGAACATTGTCTGTCAATGAGAGGTACTTCAGGCACTTTCCCTGATCCTGGGAAGACTGCACTCTTGATCTCAAGTGCATGTAGGCACCTGCTTCATGCCTAGGCTTGGACTTTTGTGCACGGATCTCCTGTCCTGCAGGTGACTTCATCAGCAGGGTGTTTCCATAGCTCAGAGAGGAACAGACAAACATATATTTCAGTGTAAGTAGATAAGAACAAGTTTCAGGTAACTCTCAGAAGACGTACCATTGTTTCACAAATGATTTAAGGAGTGACACTCAAGTTTCAAAGTTGTTGCATTGCTACAAAGAGCAGAGAGGGGAGGCTGTGTGAATATGCAGTGGAAGTGTAAGCACAGACACCATAATGCAATCCCAGAGTAAGGCTGCTGTCTGCAAAAAAATGATAGAGGACACAAAATGCATTTATCATCCTAAATGGGATTTATTGTCTTAATTTTACAGCATGCTAACTTGTCTGTCAGTCTTCCATATAAAACCTAGCTTATGTGCTGTCAGCCCAGACCATGGGCATGATGAGCATGTGACAGCATTGTTCTGTATTCAACGTCTTTATACTTGTTTGATTTTATTCCTTTCTCTCATACCCCCTTCAGTCTTTTTTTACAAGCTCAAGAATCCTAAACCTATCTGATCTTCTCTCATAGGAAAATGGTTTCACACATCTGTCCTTCATAAACCTGTATTCTATGAAGATTTTCTAATTCTAAAACTTTCTTTTAAAGAATGATGACAGATACATTCCATATTGAAGCAGTGGCAAGAGTTATGGATTTGTACTTTGGCTGCTACTGTAATGATACTCTTTTGTTTTGTTCTCAGATCTGATTCTATAATTACATTTATCTTTTGACTGACATAGTTCATCCATACAGTTTTTGCAATACTCTCTCTAGTGGTGACTTGCTGAATGATAATAATTTCTTTTGAGCTCACTGCTGTGTGTTGATACAGCAGGGATTATTTCTGCCATTGTCACTAATTTGTGTTTATCAACACTGAATAGCATCAGATGTCAGCTCACTCAAGCAGCCTGTGCAGAGAGAATTTCCTGCAGCACTTTTTGGTAATTCTGGTTTTGACTATATTAGTTCTATAAGATCAGAAAACATCCCTGTCTAATCCCTTTCCAGACCACTAATGAATGTGCTGAACAGCAAAGTCATCCTTCCTCCATTGTAAAATCATAGAATCCTAGAATCACAGAATCAGCTGGGTTGGAAAAGACCTCCGAGATCATCAAGTCCAACCTTTCATCCACTACCGCTGTGGTTTCTAGACCATGGCACTAAGGGCCACATCAAGTCTCATCTTAAAAACCTCAAGGGACGGAGAATCCACCACCTCCCTGGGCAGCCCATTTCAATGTCTGATTACCCTCTCTGTAAAGAATTTCTTCCTAATATCTAACCTAAACCTCCCCTGGCACAGCTTAAGACCATGCCCTCTTGTCTTACTGATAATTGCTGGGGAGAAGAGACCAACCTCCACCTGGCTACAACCCCCTTTCAGGCAGTTGTAGAGAGTGATGAGGTCTCCCCTGAGCCTCCTCTTCTCCAGGCTAAACAAGCCCAGCTCCCTCAGCCTCTCCTCATAGGACTTGTGCTTGAGTCCCTTCACCAGCCTTGTTGCTCTTCTCTGGACCTGCTCCAGCACCTCAATATCCTTCCTGAACTGAGGGGTCAAGAACTGGACACAGGACTCCAGGTGTGGCTTCACCAGTGCTGAGTACAGGGGCAGAATTGTGGGAGGCGACTGGGCTGTGGACAGCTTGGGCCTTGAGTTTGAGTGGTTGCAGCTGCGAGGTTGTAAAGGAATGTGAACACTGAAGTGAGAAGAAGATAAACAAAGAAGATGGAACTACTGAACCACAACTGATGCCAGACATCATAAACAGCTGAGTCACCATGAGTTGCAGAAGGTATAGAGCAACCAGTCTTGACATGTTTATGTAGTAAGGGCACAAATGGTGGTGAAACACACTGACTAGGGGAGACTATAAATTAACAATGTTTGTATGAAATAAAGACTTTTCTGTGTGAAATCCCAGTGTGGTGTTTGTCCCGACAACAACACAGAATCACTTCCCTGGTCCTGTTGGCCACACTGTTCCTGATACAGGCCAGGATGCCATTGGCCTTCTTGGCCACCTGAGCACACTGCTGGCTCATGTTCAGCTTCCTGTCAATCCAAACTCCCAGGTCCCTCTCTGTCTGGTTGCTCTCCAGCCACTCTGTCCCCAGCCTGTAGCGCTGCATGGGGTTGTGGCCAGAGTGGAGGACCTGGCACTTGGCCTTGTTGAACCTCATCCTGCTGGAAACAGCCCAACTCTCCAGCTTGTGCAGGCCCCTCTGCAGAGCCCTCCTGCCTTCCAGCTGATTGACACCCCCCCAACTTAGTGTCATCTGCAAATTTGCTGATGGTGGACTCAATCCCCTCATCTAAATCATCAGTAAAGATATTAAATAGAACTGGGCCCAACACTGATCCCTGGGGGACACCACTAGTGACCAGCCACCAAGTGGATGCAGCACCGTTCACCACCACTCTCTGGGCCCGGCCCTCCAGCCAGTTCCTAACTCATCAGAGAGTTCCCCTGTCAAAGCCATGGGATGCAGCTTTTTCAGGAGTATGCTGTGGGAGATGGTGTCAAAGACTTTGCTGAAGTCCAGATAGACCACATCCACAGCCTTCCCCTCATCCACCAGGCAGGTCACCTGATTATAAAAGGAGATCAGGTTGGTCAGACAGGACCTGCTCTTCCTAAACCCGTACTGGCTGGGTCTGATCCCTTGTCCATCCTGTAGGTGCTGTGTGATTGCAGTTAGGATGATCTACTCCATAACCTTGCCAGGCACTGAGGTCAGGCTGATGGGTCTGTAGTTTCCCTGGTCCTCCTTCCAGCCCTTTTTGTGGATCGGCGTGACATTCGCCAACTTGCAACCATTTGGGACCTCCCCAGTGAGCCAGGACTGTTGGTAGATGATGGAGAGTAGCTTGGGGAGCTCTTCTGCCAGCTCCCTCATCACCCTAGGATGGATCCCATCTAGTCCCATAGACTTGTGAGGATCCGAGTGGCTCAGTAGGTCACTAACAGTTTCCTCCTGGATTATAGGGGGGCTATTCAGATTCTTATCTCTTTCTACAAGCTCCAGTAGCCAGCTGTCCTCAGGACAACATGTCTTACTGTTGAAAACTGAGGTAAAGAAGGTGTTAAATACCTCAGCCTTTTCCTCATCTTTGATAACTATATTCCCACCCATGTCCAATAAAAAATGGAAGTTTTCCTTGCCCCTCCTTTTGCTATTGATGAATCTGTAGAAGGACTTTTCTTACTGTTCCTATGTTTTCTTCTTTATTTTTTTCATCAGTGTCAATCAAGGCATGAAACTTTCTACTTACACTATGGCAACTTATTTTCTCTAAGTTTTTTGTAACACACCTATTGAAACTCTTCTGGAAAATTTATGTATCAAACACTTCATTGTTACCAACAGGTTCACTGACTCTTTTAAAGAGCATTAAAAACATGTGAGGCATGACTGTTTGCTGCAAGAAAATACTCTTTTGTCCCATTGTTTCATTTTTACCAGTATGTCTCTTAATCCTGTTCTTTATCATAGTTTGCATGAGTTTGATTGATACAGTAGCCAAATTTACTGTTGTTTCCTATATCTCACTACAATTTAGGTTTTTTGATGGATGTCATATTTGCTAATTGACATTTCTCAGATACAGGTGGGGTACCTGCCTTGAACACTAAAGGAGAGAAAATCCTGTGCTTTCCTGAAGTATTTAGTCACTCACAGCACTTAAAGTTGTAAGAGATTAACATCTGAGAAGTTATTTTTAGAATCTAATAAGAGGGTGTTTAGATTAAGAAGCTCGATATCCTGTTTGGTTATCTAGTAATAAATCAAGTTTCATGCATTTTCCTCTTATTAATCTTTCATATGATGCATCTGCCAGACTCCTGAGGTTGTTCAAACCAACAGGCATTCTACCTACTTAAAATATATCACGCAGGCACATATTGGACTGCCATGGTTCTGATGCTCTCCAGTGTTTCAACACAAATTTAGCCTAGAGCTTTGTCCAAGTAGCCATAAAAAGTTGCCATTGTTGTCCTGCAGCTTTCCCAGGAAGATACATCTAAACAACCCTCCAGATTTGGTTTTGTCTGACACCCACCAGAAGCACAGGAGTATTATCAAAATAAAAGAAACAAGGCTAGAGCTCAGCATAGGGGGTCTGTTTAAGACGGGAAAGGCTAAAAATGCCCTCAATTTCTTCTAGACCTTTACAAAAATATCCAGTAAATATTTTCCTCTTCAATTGATGTTCTCTGAGTAGAAAAATGTTACCATTTTTTAAAGGTCTAGTAAAATATCACTGGATATATATTATTTTCAGTGATATGTAGTATGAATGTATTTTTATATCATTGTGTATCTTATACGTAATGTGAAAGAGGAACTTTTACCTCTGAACAACAAAAGAACTTCAAACCTCATTTTTACCTTTTCCCCTCGTCATCATGATAAAGGGACTGTTGGTATTTGTACACTAGAAATTTATTTAAAAAATGAATTGTTTGGTGAAAGGCTGTAAGAGTAACATAAATAAATCTGAAAGAGCTACAGATGTGGAGGCAGGTTATTAGACTGACTCATGGAAGCACTCTGCTCTGATGGCCATACAGTGGCTTCTCTGCTTCATTTTTCTCTGCTCACATCAGTGCTCTATGTGACTAAACGCTTTTCATACTGTAAAATATTTTATACAAATTCATAGTGTTCTGAATGAAGGAGAGTAGGATTTCCAAAGAGCTCTCAGTGGTGGCCAAACCCCGCTCTGTTAAAGTTGACTGCATGTCTTAAGGACACCCATGAGACTAACCAGGAGTAGCAAAGAGCTTAACAGAATGGGGATATTGGTCACATACTTCTGGGGAGCTGCCAATAGGACAAATGGCTGGTCCTTTTTTCATGAATTTTAGTCTAGCAGTTGCATTTATTTTCTTTATGTTCTGAATTGTTTCTTATCATGCATAACTTTACATGATGTATAGTAGAAGAACAGCATACAAATAATTCAAATAGTGCCAGTCTCTAGCAACTCACTTAAAGGGAAGTGATGTTCCAGGAGCTGCTCTAGGTCTGGCAGTTTTGCAGCCTCATCAGATGCGGTCAGGTTGTACAACAGAATCATGAGACTCTCCAGCTAAAGAGGAGGAAGACAAAAAAAACCTCCTGCAAATTACCTTTCTCAGATCTCAGTTCTCATGAAATGGAAGCAGCAGTGGCTGCTGTTTCCGTATCAGATGCTTCCAGCCGGGAGCAGAGGGCACATCTCAGCAGTATCACAGTTCAAGGTCGCAGGGGGAACAGAGTCTGCATATAGATACTCCAGAGCTCAGTCTTCCTTCTGGTTTCTGAGTGTTTCCTATCTCCCAGCCACAAACTCATAGAGATTAAAGCACTTACATTATGTTGGTACTGTGGTATGTCAGAAGTAGAATTGTGAGAGGGCAGAAAGTTCTTGGTTCTTCCCAACAGAATGAGAAAGTGTGAGGTGCAACACAGGTTTTGATGGGTTTCCATGACAGTAAAAAGGTAGATACGTAAATTATTCTCTCACCATGCAACAGTACACAGTTAGGGGAGTGTTGGGTTGCAAGTTCAGCATGCCTTGTCCAATGGGGACAACAATTATTAAGTCTTTAAAGACTTTTTTTAAATACAAAGGAAAAATAGAAGAGTTTAAGTATTTAAATGTAAGGTAAAAAATAATTTATTTCAACTTCATTTTTAACATCTTTTCCCTTTCTATATACAGAAAAAACCCCTTTGAGTGATAATCTCTTGTAGACTGAAATGATCTTTAGCCACTCTCTGTCCACGGTAGCTTCGGTAACCTGAATGTGCTGTGGAAATTGCTGCTACTTTCAAAATCATGTCTACTTTCAAAATCATGTCTACTTTCAATAAGATGAAACAAACAGACAAAAAGTGAGAGAGGAGAAAGAAGGGAGAGAACAGAGAAGGGAGGGAGAGAGGAAGGGAAAGAGGGAAAGAAATAGCAGCACAGTAAAACCTTCATCTCTACCATTGTGAGGATTAGCTCATTGATGCAGAAAACTCTGTTGCAGCATCATCTTAGGAGCCTCAGATCCTGACATATAACCTGGCATACCCAGGTTTTATGAGTGTTTTTGGTCCTAGGCTCATGACCATGTTGAAAAATATGCAACTTTGACTAAATAAACCAAACTTGTTACACAGAATAAAAAAAATCTGTTAAAGTCATATATGTCAGAGCTTTGGACTTTGTCCCAGGGTTGTGGGAGATGTAAGAGTCTGTGATAGTGAAATTTGCTTCTTTCAGGCCAGGATATGATCTTAAATTTCCCCCTTTCCTCTTCCCTCCTCTCCTTTTCTCTTTCCTCTTCCCCTGAAGCTTTGGACATTAAGTGTTGCCCGATTTGCTGTACCAGAGGACATGATTCAGCATCCAGGCTGCTCTTGCTAGACTCACTGCATGAGCTGTAAGATTCTAGCAGGACATGCAGAGTTCTTGTGCTCTGGAGATGCAACCAGTATTACCCAATGCAGTAAAAGGGTAATTCAATAGAACAGTCAAATACAGAGGCTGTGATGTCAAATGAACCAGACCTATTAAGCTGATGCATGGTGAAGCGAAACTACCACTGTCAGCACCTTTTCACATTGTGCATCAATTAAAATATTCAGAGCTTTCTACCCATATTGTTAAAGTCTATCTGGCAACACCTTCTGAGCACCAGTGAAAGTAAATCTCTCTTCAAACCTGGTATAATGAAGAAAATATTAAAGGGGTTTTCAAGATATAACCACCAGTGAAATAACTATTTCTATCAGGGATCTCAGACTGCCTTTCTGGGAATCAAAGCCTTGGCTTTGTATATGGATGACTTGCGCTGTTCATAAAGCTAAGGTGTTGCTCATCTATCTCCAAATCCTTACCCCAATCCTTTTTATTCCTGCAACCAAACACTATAACCAAATGCAAAAATTGTCAAGTTTCATCCTCACGTGTTACAAACAAAGGAGCTAATCAAGAAGTTTGTACTCTGGAGAGATGGAGAGCCATGCCCACACTACCTACAAAGGTTTCTTTAATGCTCAGATTGCCAGTCTCTGTGTACTGTCTGGTTTACACACACACAGTCACAAGTATATCTCTTCTAGACAATGCAGAGAAGAAAGAAATTACCAAACTGACATGCTTCAAGTGGTGTAACCTATGAAAATCCATCCATAAAAATCTGTCAGGATCCATAATTCAGAGTCCACTTGTCTACCTCAGTACGAAAACCAGCCACCATTTTCCGACATTACATCTTTCTAAAGAAGTAAGAAAGAAGGCAGATGAGAAGAAAACAGTCTCATTTACCCTCTTCCTCCCTTCTGTTGATAATGCATTTTGTCAATACCATGGCTAAAGGTGAACACAGACTAAGATACCAGGTATTCTGATTGGGTCCACAAGATATTCTGCTTACAGGGGACCAGGGTAGATAGAGTCTGACTGCTGAGTGCTGAAAGGTAGAAACACTGCTAGAATGAATGCAGCCTCAGTTCTAACTATAACTCTGTCTATGTTGTGAGGGTGAATTCCTACACTGCCTGAACCTTTGTAAGCAGGATTCAGCATGGTGACTATAACCATAGCATACTCCTGAAAAAGCTGGCAGCCCACAGCTTAGACAGAGGAAGTCTCTTCTGGGTGAAGAACTGACTGGAGGGCCGGGCCCAGAGAGTGGTGGTGAACGGTGCTGCATCCAGTTGGTGGCCAGTCACTAGTGGTGTCCACAAGGAATCAGTGTTGGGCCCAGTCCTGTTTAATACCTTTATTGATTATCTGGATGAGAGGACTGAGCATACCATTAGCAAATTTGCAGATAACGCCAAATTGAGGAGGCATGTTGATCTGATGGAAGGCAGAAGGGCTCTGCAGAGGGACCTGCACAAGCTGGAGAGTTGGGCTGATTCCAGTGGGATGAGGTTCAACAAGGCCAAGTGCCGGGTCCTCCACTCTGGCCACAACAACCCCATGCAGTGCTACAGGCTGGGGACAGATTGGCTGGAGAGCAGGCAGGCAGAAAGGGACCTGGGAGTTTGGATTGACAGGAAGCTGAACATGAGCCAGCAGTGTGCCCAGGTGGCCAAGAAGGCCAATGGCATCCTGGCCTGTATCAGGAACAGTGTAGCCAACAGGACCAGAGAAGTGATTCTTCCCCTGTACTCAGTGCTGGTGAGGCCACACCTGGAGTCCTGTGTCCAGTTCTGGGCCCCTCAGTTCAGGAAGGATATTGAGGTGCTGGAGCAGGTCCAGAGAAGAGCAACAAGGCTGGTGAAGGGACTTGAACACAAGTCTTATGAGGAGAGGTTGAGGGAGCTGGGGTTGTTCAGCCTGGCGAAGAGGAGGCTCAGGGGAGACCTCATCACTCTCTACAACTGCCTGAAAGGAGGTTGTAGCCAGGTGGGGGTTGGTCTCTTCTCCCAAGCAACTATCAGTAAGACAAGAGCTCTGCCAGGGGAGGTTTAGGTTGGATATTAGGAAGAAACTTTTTACAGAGAGGATAATCAGACATTGAAATGGGCTGCCCAAGGAAGTGGTGGATTCTCCATCCCTGGAGGTTTTTAAGATGAGACTGGATGTGACACTGAGTGCCATGGTCTAGTAACCATGGCAGTGTTGGATCAAGGGTTGGACTTGATGATCTTGGAGGTCTTTTCCAACCCAGCTGACTCTATGATTCTACTATTTGATTCTGTGGAATGAAGGAACCGAGACAAAGACATGCACCCTTTTACTGTGTGCTGTAAAGGATGCTTCTCAGCTCTTACCTCTACAACACATCTCTGTTAAGTAGGCTGATTTGCATAAATGCAGTCACTACCATGAACCATCATCAAAGAAAGAAGCACAAATATATCACAGCACTTTTTCTTGCAGACAGCTGAAGTGAGTTAGCAAGGTCAACAGGAAGCAGTAGATGAGGTTTTAATGAGTGATACATCTCCTGCTTCTGAGAGGAAATTTTTGCATGAGAGAAGTAAAACCAAAACCAGCACAAAGGGAAGAAAACCACAGCTTTCAGCCCTCTGAGTGAAATCTCTGCTGTCTCAACAAATGAGCAATGTAAGACAGCAGACAACACTGGTATACAGACAATTTGAGAGTGAAAAAGAATTACAAAACTTATCCTGCTCCAAACTCATCTAATAAAAGCGTATAACACTCAGGGGGAAAACCTGAAGTTGATATCAGTCTAAGAGAGTTCAAATGATGCAAGACTTTGGAAAATAATCCTTGTCTCATTGATTAGCTTGACAGTACAAAGTCTGAAATAAATTGCTTAGTTAAGAGAAGAAACAGAGAAGACCTGAAAGAGGGGAACTGATTAAATGGAGAAGTTGATCTCTGAACTAGATTTGTTATGGATTAATTTCTTTGTTTTACACAGGAAAATCTATAGAGTCAAATGTGTCAGCTTAGAAAACAAGATGACTTAGAAAAGAGGGTAACTTAGAAAATGGGGTGTTTCCTATACCTAAGCTTAAATAAAATAGTAAAAGGAAGATAATCTTTGTACTTCATTTGTAAAAAGATTTTTCAAATCTATAAAAGAACCACAGAAAATCTTTGGAGTAAGAATAGCAGAGGCAAGAGTTTCAACAAAGTCAGACACAACCAAAATTTTCCTGGTTGGGAAGTTTTTATGTTGCTTATCTTCATCAACCATGAGGATTGGATTAGCCATTGCAAAGTAGCTGCAGAGTCACTTGTGGAGCAAGATCATGGTTTCTAAATATGTTTCCTGGTCTTTAACAAGAGGTATTATGAGGGGACAATGTTTCAAGAGGTTTCAGGTTACTTCTAAGTCTGATTTTTTTTTCTCCTCAGAGAAAAACAAATAAAAAAGAGGGAAAAAGTTCAGCTTCTATATCAAACATGATCTAAGTATTTTAAATTGCATTTTCAGCAAGAAGCCAGTAGATAAGTGGTAATCTCTTTTGCGTACGTGTTGTAACAAGCATCAAGAATTTGAAAACCTGAATTTGATCTGAAAAAATGTAGAGTTGCTAATATTACAGTTATAAGAAAATGATCATATATCTTTTGTTTGATTGTTGGGCTGATCAAAACCAGATCACTGCATTTTATAAGTTATCTTTATATCTACTCTTTTTTTCATCTAAAGTCCACTACTGCTCACCACTCCCAGCATTTGAGGACAGTTTCTTGCTTTAGAAGGTAACTGTAGCAGTTTACTAATAAATGGATTGTATCTCCTGAACCAGTTAAATCAAATCTGCAGCTTCAAGACTTCAGCAGGCTTGAAATTAATATAAATTTAACCCACCAAATATCTCTTAGCCTGCCTTGTCATCTCTGTTGCTTTCTGCCAGTATCTTAGCATTAAAAAACTTACTCCCATGGATCACTGGACTAGAAAAACAGTTTGCTCTCACTTGACTTTCTAACCAGTTTCTAAATTTCTTATTGATGTTTTAAAGTTATTTCTCAGAGGCCATTCGGATTTTTATGTGCTCTCGGCTTGGTACTTTAGCCCAAATATACTTCCACTGTTTCAAACCATTAAAAATGGCTTTATACATTTCTACAGCACAGGACTTCATTTGTCCTATTCTGTAAATGGAGGCAAAGATTGCATCCTACTGCTTTAGTTTGCCTAGAGTAATCTCTGTCTACTGCTGACATTCAAGTCTCAGGAAACGCATTATTCAGAAAGTGACTCACACCAGAAAGGCTGCACATCTGTCCAGGACATCTGGATGCCAAGTGACCTGATCAGAGCAGTACCTCCACCTGCCTTCAGGACACCCAGAAGTCCTCAACAAATGGCCACGGTCCAAGTGCCCAGTTTTGTCCAGGAGTGTAATGGCTATCCATACAGTGTGCTCATAGCATGCTTGATCCTGTGCCACCAAAGCAGAACTGCAGAAGCTCTGGGTCACAGGGCTCCAAAGTCACAGCAAACAGTTGCATGGCTGGGGATGTTTCGGTCCTTTTACATAAGTTTCAGCTTTTCACATTTGGGAAAGTGGGAAAGGAAGAAGGAAGGGAGAAAGCAGAGAGAAATGGGGGCGGAAAAGTCATATTTTTTAATACTTTTTTACTTAATACTTAGTGGAGAATAAAAGAACAATAGATATATCTAAAATACATTAAAAGACATCTCCACGATTTATGACAGCCAGCACACTTCACAGTGTGTGTTTCAATTCAAGTTCAAACCAAATGCCAGATTTGGATCTTTTCTGAAGTTCTTTGTGACAGGGCATTTCCCTTGCAGCATGGGTTATGCCTTCTAAGATCATCTGAACATATTAGCTGCTGCCATTTAAGTTTCAAGGTTCTGCTCTTGCTTTGTCTGTAGTACATATTATAGTCTGATGAGGACTGAAATGTTTTAATTCAAGCTGATGAAGCTGTATAGCATATCTGAGTGAAATTTAATTGCCTGTAAAATACAGGTCAGTTTAGATGATCTAATGGTCCCTTTTGGCCTTAAACTGTACAATATCTCTCAAACAAACCATTAAAATGTTGCTGTGTCTAGTAATCACAAAGATAACTAGAGCTTTTGTAAATGCCCTCTAATTTAAAGGGTACCCTTTATAGTCTGTGTACAAGTTCTAATTAGCTATTTTAATACTTCTTCTGAATGTGATAAGTGGTTTATACAACCTGGAGTTTAACAGTTACTGGTACAGTAGAGCTCAGGTCTATACAACTAAACTCTCTTGTCCTCCACAGCTGAGGCCACATCTCTCAGAGCAGTATAATGTTTCCCAGCACTCAAAAACTCAGATGTTCTCCCAGGCACTGTCTGGGTGAAGAGCAACTGTCCCAACAAATTTGCAGCAAGAACTATATTAAGAAAACTAACTGTAAGAATGATTGCACAGGCCTGTGTCCCCTGCTCTGTTTAGTTTTAAAAGCACACATTTTTTTAAAACTTAGATGTAATTTGCATTAATGTATTTATTGTAGTTTGGCAGGTGCCTGGAGGAACAGCAAGAAAGAAGGAAGAAAGGCTCAGAAACAAAGTACTGCTTAGCAAATTCTAGGAAGTTGTTGAAACAATGACATATCTGTTGGCTTTTGTATCATTAGTTGATGATTTTTGCCTATACAAACTTATAGTCAAAGCCAGCAAGCACAGCTTCATTCGAAAGGAGTTTTGTTCCTCCCAGATGCAAGTAACACCCAGCATTTCCCTGAGGGCTCTGATGAGGCCAGACCTACCGGGAGTCCCAGCAGGGTAAGGTGGGTACATGAGTAAGATGGACATGGCTTTTAACTGCCTCTTTCTACAAAACACTTTGCTTCAGCTGCTAAATTAGCATATATTAAGAAGTATGTTTGATCGATGTGGGGCTCTGGTCACAGGGTTCTTGTAGGAAAGCAATGTAAATACCTGAACTCCACCAGTCTACGAGTTCACTTGCGTGTAACAAAGGGTGTGCAACTTTGAATCAAGGCTTTTCTTTGACAAGCCAGTGCCTGCTTTTGAGTCATGCTGACAATACTCTTAACTGTTGTCCTGGAACAAGGCACTCTGCCTTTTTCAGCATCTGCTTTCTGTATGTCTTGTGGTGCAGTAACGCTGTTCAACTATTAGTGACACAGTTTGGTAGGAAAGCAATATTTGGCTAATGAGATATTTTCCTCACTGAGGTTAATCTAAAAGTAAATTAAGCAGTACCAAGGTATAGACCCAGGCATTTTGACTCCCAGCTGCCAACGTTTTTAAGTCATTAAAACAATCCCTAATACCTACTGTCGTGCAATTATCAGAATTTATTCCTAATGGCTTACTGGATCTATTTTTTTCTGTACACACTATAACTAAAAAAATGTGCAATATATAATAAAAACATTTTATATTATTATATATAAATAATATATAATAACAATTTATATTGTTACATATAAAATATATAGTAATAATAATAATAATAATAATAATAATAAACTTAAGTAAACTTTCAGTCTAGAATTGCCATCTAGGCTGACCATAAAATTGCTCAGTCAATTTATAGGTGCTAAAAATTTACTTTTCATGCTTAGAGTTAGGTGCAACTAATTATAACCTTAATTGCATGTTTTTTCATGTTTATATATTTCATGAGGGGTTTTTTGGGGGGTTGCTACATTGGAAATTAAACTTCACTAGACAAATTATCTCTCTTACTTCAGAATAGCTGGCTTCCTTTACAACTGGGGGACGAATATGACCCACACCATGTTTATCAGGTATTCAACAGATGTCGCACACAGTTTTCTGTTGTCACACTAACACTGTCTAGGTGGAGGGACTCTTGAGCACCAATCTGTTTGCAAAACTTATAGCCAGACCTTGGTTGGTGCCTTCCTGCTGAAATAGCAGTGTGAAGGAAGCTGTATTTATGTCTTCAGCATCATGTGAACCTCTCTGAAACCATACAGGAAAAGCTCTCTTGTGCAAATTAAGCACACTGGGCTGCAGGTTTGACAGATTTTTCTGCATATCAAGTCTTCTGGGATTGTAGATTTCTTTATCCAGGTCTTCAGAGCATGCCAGAGAGGTTGGTAACTTTAGTTACCAATTCATGGGTACTGAAGCCAATGTTGCAGTTGATCTAAATACATAAATGTCAACTTGTTCATAATAGCTTTTCCCCCTTTCATCAACTTAAGTATTTCTGACATAACTTCTTTGTGCTGCTTGAGTTACTTGTCTTCTTATTCCAGGACCTTAGAAAGACTTGAGAATAGCCACAGGGCAAGTTCCATTATAAATTTTAATTCAAATATTTGTTGGAGTAAAAATCTGTGATAGAAACTAATAGAAACAAGCAGTCATTTCAGATATGAATATTCTGAAATATATTTTTGAAATACCTTTTTTTGTATCTGTAATAGTAATAGCACTGGCTCATTAGATGTAGAGAATGCTCTATTCATATGCTCCTTAGTATTCAAAACAAGATTTACAACCTATTACCATTACAAGATATCTTTTCAAATTATTTTAAAAAAAAGTTTTTGTTATTAATTTTCATGATTAATTATTTCCATGAAGAACAGTCCTTGAAAAACAAAAATTCCTAGCCCTTTGAAATGACTAGGTTGCAGCTGAGTCACTAATTGTTTCCATGAGTTAACTAGATTAATCATTCTGCCCATAGCAATGCTTCATATTTATTTTATCCAGAACTTTAATCCAGTTTTCATTGTATATAAACCTGTGGCTACTGTGCTTTGGGAAAATAAGCTATCCCTATCACTAGAGATGCATATCTTTAAAAAGAAGAAACTTTTATATTCTGCTCTAAAATCTGTAAACAAGAAAGTCTCCTGTTGGCAAATCTAGCTATCGTATTTCAGTTTTGAACTTTTCTAGTAAAAGGCAAGGCTTAAACAGACTGAAATTAAAGGAAAATTTAAACACCCAAGAATATCTAGCTGCACAATGAATTTTAATATGATATTTTTAAAGTGTATTAATTTCTGGGGAACTGAGAATTTACTGGTTTTCAAATATATGATGATGGTGTGATATAACACAAAATGTAAACACCGGTGGATTTTTCACTTTTTAAAAATTTATCTTAGTAGCTTAAATTCACTTTTTAACGTTGGAAATGGTTTGTTGTAGAAATCCCTCAGACAACAGCAGAAAGTGGCAACTGCTGAGTGTAAGCTAAAACACACCATGAAATTTGTGTTCCTGTAATTGCTTGTATCCATACATTTGGCACAAGTTTGGGGTGCTGTTTTAGTGACAGTGTTGGGAAGCATGAGGAGGTTTTGAAATTTAAGAAGCATAGAAATGGATTTTAACATCATGAGGAAAAAGGAAAAGAGTTGCAAACATTTTCTTGTAGCAAGCATGGAACTTCTTTTAAATTCCAGATGTGGTTTTATATTAGTGTCTCTTGAGAAAGCAGCCTTTCAAAATCAGCCTTGAAAACATAGTTACGGTTGTCATATCCCAAGGTAAATAACAAGCTTGTTGGCTGTATCATCTTGGAAAGCAAGTTTTATTTGTTTCTGCAGCTAGAACTCCCAGTCCTTGCATTATTTAGAGAATTCTTCCAAACGAAGATAACTCCTATAATAACCTTGTGGTTGCAAGGAACTGGATAGAGAATGAGGAGAAGTGGCAACAAAGGCTTCAAATAAGATAGCAGTGAATGAATTGGCAAGGAGAGAAATAGTGACAACGTGAAAGTCAAGAAAATGCCAAGTAATTGAAAGAATGATAATATGATGCAAAATTTCTGCTTTTTTCTTTTTAATCTCATATAGGTGAAAGTATTGTAATTTTTATCTGAAGCAGGAAATCTCAAATTAGAAATATATAGATATATATGTAGGTTATGGAAGCTAAATATTACTTCTTTAAGAAATGCCTTAAATACTCAAGGGAAAAATAGACATTGCCTGGACAAGTAAATAGTTCATAAATACTTTGTCATGCACTTTGACTAAATAGCACAGGAAAAAACATGGAAGGGTGTTTCTTACTTTTGAGTTGGAAGAGAACAAATTTCCTCCTGTAGGAAAAATATGGCATCATCTTATCCCACTGGAGCACACTAGTTGCTTTCAGGGAGCGAGACACCAGAGATATTCTGTCCCATGGCACTCAGTGTTTTATAAAAACAATGTGGGAATCAAGTTTCTCACTCCCAGAGTCTCCATTTGTTCAAATACCTTCCCTGAACATGCAAATTCTTTTCAAAACAAAATACTTCCCAAATATTACACCTCACACACACACACACAAAGAAAAACAAACAAACAAACAAAAAACCAAAACCAAAACAAACAAGCAAACAAACAAAACACCAAAAAGCACCCAAACCAAAGCAATCCTTTTTTAAAGCTTACCCTGTGTCTCAGCCACTGTTCTTTTGTTGCTGGTGGGAAATAATGAATAAATACAAATTCCCTTGAAAAAAAAAGTCAGAAAACTAAGGAAAGGCAAAGATCTTACCCACTATGCCCTTGTCCATGTTATGAAGTTTAAGATTTAGCATCTGCTTACCCTCAAACCTCACTTTCAAAACCTCAGATCGTAAGTGGCATTGTGTTGACTTTTATCTCTTATACCGATGGTTGGGAGTTTACAACCAACTTTTCTTCTACCTTAAGGAAACATCTCCTTGGACCTCAGCCAGTACCTTGTGCAGTTACCTCATAAGCCATAAAATCTAACCAAGTGAAAAAGTGGCCACGCATTTCAAACTAAGCTTCTCATTTGAAAAATGGACCTCTGAGAAAGTAGCCAGTGAGTGATAATGGTGTGATAATTCAACATTAATCATACTGCAAAGCTCTGGATGAATTCTGCTCCCAAAGGGCTGAAATCCTTTTAGAAAATCAGATTTTCAGAGCAGGCAGACATTATCTTTAAGGTCATGTCCTCTGCCCTCTACTGACATTCCACTTAAATCAATATGTGGCCTCTTACCTGAAGTCACTGTTCCACACATATTTTGGATTTTAGCAACTGTGTGATTTGCTCTGACAAGCATACTGATGTCTTTGCCATTAAATAAGTTAGGACACTGACCTCAAAACCATGTGAAAATAACCTCCAAAGAGAAGACATTAACCTGCCTCTAACCCACAAGCTGTTCAAGTGTACATTACAGACTAATTCTTCTCTGAAGCCTTTATGAAAGAGCAGCTGCCACAGGGCATCATATTTTGTTCGTTCAAAAAAGGATGTAATGCTTTGGAGAGACCATCAGAGCTCACTGGAGAGCAGGTAGCCCCTCAGTTGGATATCACAGTTGTTGCTAAGGTGAATTATTGCAAAACAATCTATTGAAAGTATTGTCCTAATGTTATAGGTAGTTCAATGGCTATTTTCAAGAAATTGATTACCTCAAACCAGTATATCACACTAAAGGTTGTCCTTCAAGTTCCAGAACCCACAGTGGGCCAGCAAAAAACAATTTTGCCTGGTCTCTTATGGGGGCTGTTTGTGTCTAATTTCATTCTAAATAAAGATCATAAAGCTAAAAACTCCACGCGTTCTTCCACTAGAAGTTCACAAGTGAAAAGGAGATCCCAAAGATCTAAAAAGGGACAAAGGAAAGAGAAGTAGAAGAAAGAGGGAAATTATAATAAAATCAAACATATGCTCAGTGTAAGTGAAGTCTTTGCATAGTGAGTGAATATCTGTGAATATTTCTTGACTTTGTTGTGAAAGATATGTCAGTAATCAATGCTGACAGCTGCCTTGTACTAAGAAGCTGAATGAAGTTCCACTTGATTGATAAATTTATTGTCAATGAGTTGCACCAAACTTCAGTGTTGCCTTCTTTATTTGTCATTTATTATCACCATTAAATAGCAGTTCCGCACTGCTACAGTCAGCTGCTTGGTCAGACACCTGAACCTATCATTCCTATGATAAAGCATCTGCCAAGCACAAAAGAAAGGGTTTGCTTTAGTCCTATTCTAATTTTAAACACATCACCGAAACATTGATAACCAAGCTTATTAGGAACCAACCTGCCCGCCAGGAAAAATTTCCACCTGAATTTAATAAAAATATGCAATAAAGTTTAGACTTTAATGTTTTATATTTTAAAGTACAACGTGATGGGTGTTTTTCTTTCCATTTTAAAGGATGAATTCCAATTTATCATAAAACAGAGGTGGCTGAACAAATTTGAATGGTTCTAGAAGCATAGTACAGCATTTTGTTGCTAATAGTGTTCTGGTAAATGTGCAGAAAGGTGGGTGGTGATGTTAAGAAAAAAAATAGCAAGGTTCAAATAGCACAGATCTTGAATATGGGCTTTGTAAAATAAAAATATATTTTATTTGAGTAAGCATGAATTATTTCCAAATAATAGCATTCTCAATGGTAATGGCTTTACTACTATGTAGTTTGTACTTTCAAAAATAACAGGTAATGGTCACTAATAAGGCATCTATTTTATTGAGATAAGGAAATTATTTTATTGAGATAAGTCAAATATTAAAACAGGAAGTAAAAAAAGAAAGTTTCACTTTCACATAATATGTTGCAAGATCACTTTCAGATACCTTTTCCAGCCATCTTAACTTTCTACTCTTAGCAAAGTTTTCATATTCAAAGCCTGCTAGGGGAGACCTTATCATTTTATACAACTACCAGAAAGGAGGGGGTAGTGAGGTGGGAGTCAGTTTCTTCTCCCAAGTAACAAGAGACAGAACAAGAGGAAATGGCCTCAAGTTGCACCAGGGGAGATTTACACTGAATATGAGAAAAATTTCTTCATGGAAAGTGTTATCAAGCACTGCAACAGGCTTCCCAGGGAAGCGGTGGAGTCACTGCCCCTGGTGGTATTTAAAAGACATGCAGATGCAGCATTTAGGAACATGGTCCAGTGATGGACTTGGCGATGCGGGCTAATGATTGGACTCGATCTTAGAGGTCTTTTCCAGTCATAAAGATTCTGATTCTAGATACAATATATGCACAGGAGTTCAAAGCTCCCTGTGTTATCAGTCTTGGAAACAGTGCTCAAACTCAGAAGTTTCTCCAATATCTGGGAATTTTCCTAAGGATATTAAAACTGACAAATATGCTTCCAACTCTTAAATGCAAAAATGCAACAGATTTCTTGGAATCTCAGATACTCATTCTCTATAGCATCCCAACAGTTCACATGCACATTTCAAAACAATATAAACAATTAACAAAATTACTTGCTTTTTTAAAAAAGCTGAGCAGCAGGGTTTTTTTTCAGTTTCCTCTATGTAACTATGATAATTTCTGTGTTTCTGAAGATTAAGGTCAATTATTATAGGATCACTAATGTCTGACCTTCTGTATCTCAAAAAACATTACATTTCACCCAGACACGCACAGACCAAACCCAAGAACATTTAGCCATTTAAATCCTGTACTCTAATTTCTTTGAGCCTTTAGAGAAAAATAGGTACCCCATCAACTCAGTACTTCTCTTTTAGGGAGTTTGCTCTCACTGTCAGATCTTTTTACAGTTGTTCTTTATTTCTATTTCAATTCTGTCTGACTGATGCTTCCAGTCACTGGTTACCACTGGAAATGTCTTTCACCAGCCACCTGAAGAGGCCATTAACATCCAGCTGTTCTTCTTCAGGGATATTGCTGAGAATGAGGAAAGCTCTTCTTCAAGGTACAGATTACACTTTTGGCTCCTTTCCAGATGACATCCAGTCCTACAGCACCAATATCCTCAGTACCTCTGACCAGTGCACACATCCTCTCACAAAAAAAAATCTCACTAGATTGCTGAACTATTAAAAAAACTCTGCTGAAGAGTTTATTTCTGTCTCTTGACCATTAAGGGAAATCTGAGTGGTCTAATGTCAAAACCAAATGCCTGTGAAATATTCCCTACCCCTCTTTTAGAACATGCAGAGAAGCCCATAACTTCTCCAGCACCATGTTAAAGAACAGCAGAATTGTTGTGTTTGGTCAGATAATTTAAGAAAGCTGATTAACATGTTGCTTCATTTTGTATTGTGGTAATTTTTAATTGAATTAAATATGCCAATAAATTATGTTGGTATAGATTTTTTTCATGCCACTTATTTTCCTGTGAAATTCTATAAATTTCAGGTTTACTTAGTTTCAGGTTGCTTCAGAAAAATGTATCACAAGATAGTTTTATCTGGCAATAATTGAAGGATGATTAGACATTTGCACTGGAAAATCAATAAATATATTTCATGGAAATACAGTTACAAATACGGTCAGTCAGAGGACCAAATTTTTGAATATACCTCCCATGACAATGTTAATTGTAGCAACTTAAGTTTTAGAGCAATTGTATCAGGCTATTTTGCACACAAAACAAGGCAACTCTGGCAATCTCTTGAGGTCATGTTAGTTCTGTTTTGCACTGTGAAAGGACTGTAATGTATTTTTTTTTAAATGAAAATATGGCTTTGACAGCACAGTTTTCTTGAGGATGTGAATTTGACAGCAAATCCCTTGGCTGTGAGAGGCCTTGCTTGTAGTAAGTCACCTCCTGACAACTCCTAAATCACAGGCTGAAATGAATATGAATAAATTATATAAAATGCTTCTGTCCTAAAGCTGGGTGCATTTTGCCTTTTATTCCTTCAGTTCCACTTTTCTTAAGTCTTTTGCTTTGTTTCTTTGAAGAAAAACCTCCAGTTCTTAGAATGGAAAGGCAGTTTTGCAGCTTTTTTTTTTTCCTTTTTACCATTTAAACACTTTTTTGTCTCCAGAAAGATTTGAGACATGACTAAGAACTTTGACTAATTAAGTTTTACTTCACCTCTGGTCACTCCCAGCTGTCTTGTCTACCTCCTTTCAATCACACCCTTTCTAATGCTTCTGGTTATAATCATGTGTCCTATCTATTTCTTTTCCTGAATAAGTCTTTACTTTTATTAACTATCTATTCTTCTTTTCTAGAGTGTGTTTGAATTTACTATCCCTCTTCAAGCTTTTTTTTTTTTCTTCAGAGGTTGTGTTCTCTGGTTCAGCTGTACTGGCAAGACTTCAGTCATGATCCCAGGTGTTTGGCTCTGAAATCCTCTGGGATGGGATGCCTCCTGGCTGGAAGATAGTTTAGGAAGTCTCAAAACTCTGTTCACTTGAACTCAGCAGAATAAGTGTGAAGGATGAAGTAACAGTCAAGGGACTCTTGCCTAGGTTTTGGGAGACTGAAAAGTACATCCCACCATCACTGCCCCAACATCCCCTTCTTTCTCACTCCACTCCCTGGTCCCCAAAACTGCTGTAGTCAATTTTCTATAGTGCAGGCAGAGAATTTTTTACTGTTCCATATCCTAACTCCCATAAAATACTGAATTATTCCTCATTCTTACCAATTTGGCACTTTGAATGGGATGCAATTATTGTTGATGGGTATGTAAAGTTTCATGCCAATGACTCATATGAGACAGCAGCCTAATTCAGAAGGCTAGTAGGCTGAACCAGTAGGAAAGGTTGCAATTGCAGCTGTTTCTCAGTACTCTTAAGACCATATCTTTTTGCTTTGAGCAAAGTAAGTTTTAAGCAGTTCTATTCAGGACTTTTTCAAATACTGTAGTTCCACTGAAGGACTCTTCATTTAAATTAATTTATGGTTAAAAAAATTATTCTGTCATTTTAAAGCATGTTAATTCAATACAATTTAGCTGAAAAGTATCTCTTGATTCAAAAGAACTTCCTTCTGACACTAGTTTAAAGCAAGAGAAATTAAAAATAAAATATTGAAACAACATTCTCTTTGAAATTATTTGGTATAAAAGCCTAGATTATTTTCATTAAAGTGTTCAGACTTTAATTTTATTGTGATTTGTGGCAGGAAAATTTTTTAAATCTCAAAAATACCCACAGTGAGAGATGCAACTTCTGCCCTTTCGATGAGTTTGTTATATATGGTATAACAATGAATCTTTTGGTTTTGCTACTATACAGCTGCATTTGTATCCATTTGATTCTACACCATGACAATGCATACTAATTTGCTTTCCCCACTTGTCATCCTCATGATCATTTACCTTACATTTATCCTGGTTTATTGCATGAAAGTAATTGAGTACTTTAATAATGGAATAAATTATACACTACAACTCCAGTTTTAAATGCCTATTTCATTAACATTTTATAATTTTATTTTCTGCATAAGATCTACCATATAACTCCCTGTTGCTCCAATAAATTATTTTACAACTTTATTCAGTATTTGGTAATTATATTAAATTTATTCTGCAGCTCATACACTACATCATAATAAATACACCTCAGCTAGGTGTTGCAGATTTCATTTGCTAAACCATTAAAAGCTCACAAATGAACGTACATGAGAAAATTACCTTCTGAAATAGATTTATTAATATTTTGTGTCTGTAACTAAAACAACCTGCCAAGAATTGAAAAGGGCATGGATGAATAGGTAATATCAGCGTTCCTATTCCTCATACATAAATTTTAACACCGAGTACTTAACACCGGGTTCTCACAATTACAGTATACTTGATTTATTCTATTGTGTTTGCATGGCCAGATTTGGTAGTGCAGTCAGTGGGGGCTACAGGGGTGGCTTCTGTGCGACACTGCCTCAAGTTTCCCCCATGTCCAACAGAGCCAATGGCAGCTGGCTCCAAGATGGACACGCCGCTGGTCAGGGCCAAGCCAGTCAGAAATGGTGGTAGCACCTCTGTGATACCATATTTAAGAAGGGGGAAAAAAGGTATTGTGCAGAAGAAATTGTGCTCAGAGAAGAGCAGAGTGAGAATATGTGAGAGGAACAACTCTGCAGACACCAAGGTCACTGGAGAAGGAGGGGGAGGAAGTGGTCCAGCTGCTGGAGCGGAGATTCCCCTGCAGCCGCTGGTGAGGCAGCTGTGCCCATACAGCCCATGGAGGTCAACAGGAGTGCAGAGATCCACCTGCAGCCCATGGAGGAGACCCACACTGGAGCAGGTGGATGCACAAAAGAAGGACATGACCCCATAGGAAGCCCATGTTGAAGCAGGGTCCTGCCAGGACCTGTGGCTCTGTGGAGAGAAGAGACCATGCTAGAGCAGGTTTCCTGGTGGGATCTGTGACCCTGTGGGGAACCCATGCTGGAGCTGGCTGTTGTTGCAGGGTTGCACCCTGTCAAAATGGACCCATGTTGGAGAACTTTGTGAAGAACTGTGGGAAGGATTCACACTGGAGAAGTTTGTGGAGGACTGTCTTCCATGGGAGGGACCCCACTTCCCTGGGGGCTCTTCTCCCTCTGACCAGCAACAGAAACAACACATGATGAACTGATCATAACCCCCATTCTCCATCTCCCTATGCTGCTGGAGGGGAGGAGATAGAGCCTGGAAAGGAGGGAGGGGTGGCGGGAAGGTGTTTTTTTAAGATTTAATTCTTATTATCCTGCTCTGCTTTTAATTGTAATAAATTGAAATAATTTCCCCAAGTTGAGTCTGTTTTGCCCATGATGCTAATCAGTGAGTGATATCTCCCCCTGTCCTTATCTCAAGTAATGAGACTTTTGTTATATTTTTCTGTGCCCTGTACAGCTGCAGAGATGAGTGAGGAGTGGTAGAGTGTCTTTGGTGGGTACCTGTAATCCACCCAGGATTAAATTATCACATTTATTTAGCCACATACTGTGTTTCAAGATTTTTCTAATTGCACTCATGTTCTACATGGGGCATATTGGCATATTTCCCTTTTCCATTTTTTTTCCTTGTATCCCAGCCAACACCTCTGAAGCCACAGAGACTCTCCTGAAATATCTAGCCTTTCCTTCTTGAACCATGCTGTTTACTTGCCTTTGATTTGCTGTCTCCAGGGGCAATAATGCACTGGAGGCCAGAAAAGTGCATAGCCATCTACAAGTAATGTAGGCATCTGGATTCCAGCACAACCACTCACAGAAACTCTGGAGATTGCTTTGGTACCCACAACAGCTGGGCACCCTGGCTGAGCTGCCTCAGAAATGTCACAGTAGCACAGTTTGGATCACTAACTCTCTTATCAGTGAAGCAAGAAGGACTGTGCCCTATGGATGGCTGGTCAGCTGAAAGCATGCAGTCTTAGAATCACAGAATCATAGAATCATCAAAGTTGGAAGAGACCTTTAAGACCACCCAGTCAACTGTCAATGTAGCACTGCCACTGTAACCCCCAAACCACTAAACCACATTACCCAGCCACATCTAGATGCCTCTTAAACACCTCCGGGGATGGTGACTCCACCACCTCCCTGAGCAACATATTCCAATGCCTAATCTAACTCTTTCAGTGAAAAGATTTTTTTTCTAACATCTGCTCTGAACCTCCCCTGGCACAACTCAAGGCCATTTCCTCTCGTCCTTTCACCTTGAGACATGGCAGAAGAAATCAACCCCCACCTGTAATGGGTTTGTTACCCTCTCTGGGAGGGAAAAGGAACTAGATAGATCACCTGATTCATATTATGCCAATAAGGTATTCCATACCAAGTTACATCAGCTCAGATATAAGAGATGAGAAGGAAGTAAGGTCTCTCTCTTCTCTTCTGGGTGGCTGTGTGGAATAGTCAGGCCATTTCTTTGGAGGAGGAGAGCGTTCTTGTGGGGAAGTAGTCTTTATTGTTAGTTTTTCTCTGTGTGTATAGTGTTTATGGTTTTTTTTCCTCTCTATGTAAAAATTAAACCACCTTTCTTAGCAGGTTCAGTTTTGCAGTTTGGGGGTTTTTTTGCCTTTCTCTCTTTCCTCCTCTCCTCAGGGGGGAGGTTGGGCTCAGGCCCAGTGGATACCTGGTGTTCAGCCAAGGTAAACAATAATCACCTCACTTCAATCTCCTTTCAGGTAGTTGTAGAGAGCAATGATGTACCCCCTGAGCCTCCACTTCTCCAGACTAGACATCCCTAGCTCCCTCAGCTGCTCCTCATAAGACTTGTGCTCCAGACCCTCTGCTGCTCTTCTCTGGACACACTTCAGCACCCCAATGTCCTTTTTAAAATGACGGGCCCAAAACTGAACACTGCACGTGAGGTTCAGCCTTGTCAGTGCTGAGTACAGAGGGACACTCACTTCCCTAGTCCTGCTGGTCACACTATTTCTGATACAAGCCAGGTACACGCCATTGGCCTTCTTGGCCATCTGAGCACTCTGTTGGCTCATGTTCAGCCAGCTCTCAAACAGTACCCCCAGGTCCTTTTCCCATAGGGCAGCTTTTCAGCTGCTCTTCCCCAAACCTGTAGCACTGCCTGGCGTTGTTGCAACCCAAATGCAGGACCCAGACTTTGCCTTCTTGAAGTTCATAAAATTGGCCTCAGCCCATTGAACCAGCCTGTCAGGATCTCTCTGTAGAGCCATCCTACCTTCCAGCAGATCAACACTCCCACCTAACTTGGTGTCATCTGCAGGCTTACTGAGAATGCACTCAATCCTCTTATCCAGATCATCAGTAGAGATGTTAAACAGAACTGGACCCGGTGCTGAGCCCTGGGAAACGCCGCTACTGATTCCCCCACAAACTGGATTGAGTTCCATTCACCACCACTCTCTCGGACCAGCTGTCCAGCCAGGTTTTCACCCTGTGAGGAGTGCACCTGTCCACATCATGGGAAGCCAGATTCTCCAGGAGAATGGTGTGGGAGATGGTGTCAAAAGCCTTACTGAAATCTAGAGAGACAACATCCACAGCCTTTCCCTCATCTAATAACAACTGACTTCAGACGTTAAAATATTTTATTAAATAGGTAAACTGAAACATGTCCTGTCTATGAACTTTTCTTCCCAACACTATGAAGGTTAAGTAGCTTCAAGTGAATGTACATACGCTATCCTAGAAGCCGATGCATGTTATAGGAGAATGCACTACTAAGAGAAAAATAAGTTTTACGGTATGAAATTCCAAGAATTCACAACTATTAATTTAACCCACAGTCTAGAGAAACCTAAACAATTTTTCATATACATCTGTATTGGGTCTTGCTGAGCTGGAGTTCATTTCCCCATAGTAGCTCTCACAGCGCTGTGCTTTGCATTGGTAGCTAGAAGGGTGTTGGTAACACACCAGTGGTTTGGCTACTGCTGAGCACAGCACCAAAACTGTAACATTCCTTCCTCAACTGAGGGCAAGATCCTGGGAGGGGACCCAAGTAGGCCAGCTGACCCAAATTGACCAAAGGGATATTCCAAACCATATGACATCAGCTCAGATATAAAAGCTGAGGCAAGGAGCAGGAAGGGGGGCATTCATTGTCTAATGGCTGCCTGCTGAGGAACTGTTACATGTGCTGAAGCCCTGCTTCTTGGAGATGGCCAACCATCGCTGCTCATGGAAAGTAGAGAATAAACCCTGCTATCTTTCGCTTTGCTTTTGCGCTCACAAGCTTTTGCCTTTGCTTTAATAAGCTGCCTTATCCCAACCCATGAATTGTTTTTCATCTTACTCTCTCCCCTGTCCGGCTGGGAAAGGGAGTGATAGAGCGGCTGGATGGGCACTTGGCATCCAGCCAAGGTCAACACACAACATCAGAGGAAATATGGAATGAACTGAAAGTGACTCACTGAAATAGAGGCATTTACTTCTTTGAAAAGACAGTAAGATGAGCTCCTGAACAAATGTATAGAAAAAGACAGGACACAGGCTACATTCTGGACATAAAGATATGATTGTCTAAATGGCATTTCTCCATTACAAAGTTTCTACTGTTCTTGTAGAATATAATACTTTACTCTCAAAAGAGATAGGACAGTTGGGAGGGAATAAGAGCTAAGAAATAGCTACTGCTATGTTTGAAGGGTATTTTAGCTCATCAAATGTAACCTTTGAGAAAAAAGTAAAGACAGTCTTTATGCTTATCAAGGAAAAAGCTTACATGACATTTCCCAAATCTCCTACTTACCCAACTGTCTAGTTGGCTGCAGCAGCAAGTGCCCAGGAGCAGCAGAGTCAGGATGGTTGCTGTGTCTTGTCTCCCAGAATGTCACATTTTCAACTCTCCCCATTGCTTTCTTTTTCCTATTTTTTTATATCCATTTGACAGAGATGGGAAAGATTAATTTTCTATCGGATCTGAAGAGAAAGCCATATCTGTATATTTTGTGTTTCATCAGAGACTTAAAGGCATGGTGAATAGTTTAATAGGTGAGAGAAGATCTGAGGCCTCTTTCTAAAGAAAGTAAAGCTTCAAGGACTGGGCTAGCAAGGTGCTCCTGGAAAGAGTATGGAGAACGAAGACAGGGAGTGCTCTGGATCATTTTCTTCTCTGTGTAGGCCTGTGTAGGCCACTGTAGTGAAGCACATCTTTTCTCATCAAGTTAGGTGAAGAAAGTCTGTGGGTGAAGTTCCTGAAATGAGGGTTTGTCATCAGGGTTCCTATGCCTCTGTCCCTGTTTTCAAGTGGATGTCAAGTGTAATTTTTTTGCTCATAAGATCATACAGAAAACAAGAGTTTCTACAATTCTGGGAAAGCAATGTTTTATGAGCACATTCATACACAAATAAATGATAATTTATAAAAGACTATTAATCTTAATCAGTAAATCCCACAATTTGCACAATCCACAATTAGAAATTATGGTTCCTTGCAGCCTATTATCTTGCTATCATTATTTCTCATTTCCTACTTAACAAACTGGACTTCACATGCTTCCTGTTGCCATTTATAATCCCAAAATCCATGCTCTGATTTTTGTTGCTTCTAGTCCTTCAAATGTAAAAATTATCAACTTAAAGAAAAAATGCTTATTTGCCAGTGTGGACAGCAGCAGCCAAAGGCCAGCAATTCTGAGTACAGCTATGAGTATATATTGCTGCTGTCCTCTGTTAGTGAAAGCAAGAGTACTTGGCTCTGTAGAATAAATATTTCCTAAACAGGGCTATACTCTGTACACCTAGTAATACTACATGATTTCCATATCTATTTTTTTCATTAGAATGAAAACATCATTTTGTTATAGCTCTGCAACGAACCATTTACACACTACTAGAAATTATTTTCTGTACTTCTTAGGGTACAAAAAATATTTCATTATAAGGAAGCTTGTTATCTATAGGAAATACTTTGCCTGAAAAGCAGGTGTTAGTACAGATTCCTCAGCCTCCCTGGAATCTTGATACATATACACTTGAAAAGACCAATAGTAATAAGTAGAAATAGAAGTAGAGATATGAAGTAAAGGAGAAAAGTGTCTTATCCATATATACAAGTAAGCATAAGTATTCAGAACTGATTTATATTTAACAAATATTTCATATTTCAGATAGCATGGTTGATTAGAAACATTTTTCTAGATGCAACTTATACTGTAAATAACAGAAGCCTAAAAATTTATGTATCACATAAAATGAACAGCAATACCAGCTCATTTTTACCAGCAGAAAATTTGTTTTTCAGTGTTCCAGTTCAACATTTCTGACTACACAATTTCTTTTCTGTTTCCAAGTATCTATTGAAATTTGAAGGTCAGAGAATGCTTGACTCATGTACAGTTACCTCAGTATACTTTCTTCTGACCTTTAGGTAACTGATGAATATTTTAAGTAGCCACATAGTTTTTAAGCCTTTCTCATGGCATTTATTCAGGAAAGAATTACTCCTGATGTTCAGCATTTCTGCATTTCAGACTGCCAGTGCTTCAGCTATCATCATTGCTCCAGTTCACTGCTCAGAAAAACGGAGTTGGATGAAGTCTGGAGCTTCAGCTACTCTTGGTTCTTTCAGTTTATGAATTCTTGTGATCATAGGTTTTAACCTTTTTTCAGCAATATCCTCAATTTCCCAGTGTCTGTTCTTCAGGCTTGCTGATCTGCCTTGGTGATAAATGTCTGCATTAGAACAGATTCATTTTATTTTCTGAGTCTCACTCCACACGTTTAAAAAGGTCTTAGAGATTTAGGAACTAATAGAGCTAGGCAAATACAGTAAGAAATGTCAATGAATTATTGCTTCAATATTTTGTAATGAATGCTCTTCCTCTGTGTCCAACAACAGCCCAATGCATGGGTTTCACAGTTGGTAGAGCTAAAGAATCAACAATTTTTAGATGAGTGTTGGAGTCTAACAGCAAGACTCACTTTCCATTAAATTCTTACACCACAAATCAGATTTTAAGAGCTCTAAGAATTTAATAGGGAGTTGAAGCACTCCTGTTAGTGTGAATAAGCTAAGGAAGCATTGCAGCTGTATTTTAGTCAGGTGCAAGTCATCACTCTAAAGATAAGAATAATTGCCTAAAATTCAATAATATATGCTGAGCTAATGGCCTGCTCTGGCCTTACAAATGCTGCTATCACTCTGTCACTGCCTGTGGCAGTTTGTTTCTTTTTCTGCCAGTTCACTGGGAGCAGCAGGCTCAGCCTGATCAGAAGACCCAGTGCTGACTGGTACCATGCCCTCTGCATGCCTGTCAGTGGCCAGAGTGATGCTACTCCACTTCTCTCCAAAGCTTCTCACAAAAGTTGCCTTGTGGGCTGACTGTGGATCACAGGACCAGGGGACCTGCGAAAATGAATTAAAATGGTGGATGGGTCCATCCTGCATCCTTCAGAGATGGTAGAAGCATGCTGGTTCTACAGAGCAGTTGGCTACACAAACACTCCTATTTCTTATTCCATTTCTGCTCAAGCAACTTCAAGCAGTACTACAGAATGCACTTTTTTTTTAATAGCAAACATTTAACTTGTTTTAAAATTTACAGGCTATTCAAAAGCCATGTGGGAGCTTGACAGGTCTGTGAGTTTATTGCAAACATGATTTATTTATTGCCAAATCAGAAGCAGCAGCACCTCGGTAAGCCCTGTAGTCATTTGATCTGCAAGGGTATGTTGTTTAAAGATTTCATAATTAGTTCATTATCTATGAATGGGCTATGGGCTATTTTCCAATTAGCCTATCCATTTTATTCAGGCCTGCACACTAACAATAATAGATCAAAAGAAAATGTATTCCTCTTGCTTCAAGAACTTCTGTATGGTGCTGGTAATTTCCTCTCCTCTAAAGTGGTTTATTTCTTTCTTTACTTCTGGCCTGCCCTGAAACATCAGTCCAATTAGGGTGTCTGAAGACTCAAGTTCCCTTTGGCAGCACAACACTAAAAGGGCTTCTCTTCTCCAAACCAGAAATATTCTCTGTGGCTAAAGACAGATTAAAGGAAAGATGAGGGGGAGAAACTCAAATTCTAAGACCAACAAAATAAAACACCTCTTTATTAGCAACCTTGATCAATATTAGAAGGGTAAAGAAATCAACATTCATTGCTTTTGCCAATAGTTTTTCCATGAGTAAGCCAGTAGGTCTTTTCTTCCTGACAAGGTAATGTATCAGATGTAAATTCAAACCTCAAGAAAATATTTGCTTTAGATGCCAAAACCTGTCACTGCCCAAATGAAATATAAGCAACAGTATAGTTAATTTCTAGTTTAAAAAAATGTGTCCAGGGGAATAAATACGTTGCTTGCCTTCTTAAAAAATTACTGAATTTAAACAGGAGGAATTCTTCACTAGTTTGCTAATGCCCAGAATGTAAATGTCACCATCATTTATTCTACTTATGAATAGACATCCAGTGTTTCATCATATTTTAAACACATTTCTTCTAGTCAGTCTCAATCAGTAAAAGGAATAAGTCACAGTACTTTGACATAAATTCTTTCCTGGGGTTGCACCTGTAAAAAAAAATTCTTGAATTATTCTGACACTAAGTAGTAACAAACAAAGAAAGTGAAATAAATGATAGTGGAATACTATTTTTATCCAATTGAGAAAATTTCCTCAGAACACTCATTATTGTTTCTTTTTTTTTTTTTGCCCACTCAGCTGTCTGATGGGGAATCTGCCCCGTGCTTGAAACACAGGAGGTTTTTAGCCACTGGGAATATAGTTTTCATACTAAAAATTGGATATTCAAACTTTGGATGATTTTGCTACATCTGGGTGAAAGGCTGAAAAATCAAAATACACAATTAAATATAACATCTTGCAGTTGCTATGGGTTGTTTGAATGGTCTAGGGGAGCTTTTTTCCTTCAACTTTTCTCCTCATTCTTATTCATATAGGCAAAGAAGGTTTGTTCATATATTCTGTCTTCTCTTAGCACTGGAAGGAGAAATAAAAGTGCTTAAAATATCAGAAAATCTTTTCTCACCACTAATCAAAAAATACAGCATATTTTCTACAGAAGATGAGTACAATGGGATCTGAGAGTACCATAGGTAGGAAATGAAACCAAAAAGACATACTTTGTGTTTGCTTTCTCTGCCATTTGAGTACAACAAGCTATTCTGAGTAGGTAAGCTTTCTGCTGAGGTCATGCACAAAATCACATCCATCCAATTGATCCAGTTTGCAGTGTAGCCATGGGAAGCAGAGCTGGAAAGCAGATGCATAAGGATGAGGACAGGGAGATCTGGGAGAAGGATGAGAGATGGAAGAGTAGGGCAAGAATATTTCGAAGTAGTGTTGCAATGCATTGCTTTGTCATGAGAAACTGCAGACTGAAATAACCTCATTTATAAACAGGCTATAGCCTGGTGGTTGGTGCATGCACCAGACAGCTAAGATACTCTCACTGAACTCCGCTCTGCAATTTCCATCAGGAAAGGTTCTACCCTCTCAGATAAACCCTTTAATGGAGAGAAATTAGATGGGGAATGCATCTCTGCATTTGCAGAGATTTATGGCTCTGAGCCATCTCAAGGATTGCTGAACTTACCAATTTCCTCTGCTAAGGCAGTAAGTAGCCTTCCTTCTCTGCAGGAGATAAAAAACCAAAATACACACAACAGACTGATTTTAAAATTCTGGCAGAAGGCCACGCTGGGCAAGCCCACCCCTCATTGTGTGTCAGCCTGGCCACATGCCTTGCCAGAGGTCAATTCAGCTCTGGTAAATAAAAATTTGATGGTGCAAGGTGATGGAGGGGAGCCCTGTCCTACACAAAGTCTCTCCTGTCTCTGTCTGGGACACACTGCACCCAGGCTGTATCGCTGGTCTCCATGTATACACACACGTATATACACATATACACATATATATACACACAGCTTTTGGTTCACTTCTGAGTGATGTCAGACTCACACCTCAAGCTGAAACCCTTTGTTTACCTGTGCTTTCTTCTGCTAAGCTGATGCTGTTGCATGAGATAAATTTGATATTTCCAGAAGAAAAGTAGATTTGCCTCCAAAATCATCATCTGTTCCTAATTTCCTTGTTAATTAGAGAATAGCTTAAAGACTCAGAAAGGAACAATAGTCTCTCCCTTAGGCAATAACGTTATGACATGCTGCACCCATTCAACCAATTGCCTTACTAACATGCTGTGCATTTTATCTTGCCATGAGCTGGAAGCCTTAATTACAATCTTTTGTCTTCCATTGTTTGAGAAAAATTACTAAGTGACATATAAAGACAATTAGATTTGAATCTGTTCTAACTAATCTCTTTCCAAGCATAGTATCACAGAATATGCTGAGTTGGAAGGGATCCACAAGGATCACCGAGTCCAACTCCTGGCCCTGCATGGGACCATCCCCAAGTGTCACACTATGTGCCTGAGAGTATTGTCCAAATGCTTCTTGAACTCTGTGAGGCTCTATGACTACTTCCCTGAGGAGCCTGTTCCAGTGTCCAACCACCCTTTGGGTGAAGAACCTTTTCCTAATATCCAATCTAAACTTCCCCTGACACAACTTCAGACCATTCCCCTGGGGTTCCTATAAGACACATCAAGTCTTTTCCTGAGGGGGGGTAAGGGAAGATGGGGAGGAGAGAGATGCCTTTGAAATACTGTTTCAGGGGCTGAAAAGCTGACTAATCAATTGTCATTGCTCAATCTTCTTCTTTGTCTTCAGTTACCTTGTTCACTCCTGCCACACTTAAATACACCCAGTTAAAACTAGAGCTAAAAGAATCACTGAAAGTGGAGAAAAAGGATAACTCCAAGACACTGTTTTGTGAAAATACGCTTATCAGTTTCTTTGCAGGAGCTGGAAATTGAATTCTGTGGTGGTTTGCTCTGATTTTTCTTGTATTTGGAGAGAGAAGGATGCCCAGCTTTCCGTTCACTTTGAGCTTGCCTTATTGGCTTTAGGATGTCCTACTGGTTCAGTGGGACATTTACATACTCCAATTTCACATCACCCTTGTACTGAAGAAATCATCAACCAACCCATTACACCAAAATGGAATAATACCTTTAAAAAACACTTCTCATTTTTCTTTTTGAGTAATTCCTACAAATTCATGTTTATCTTTCTTAACTCACAGCTGAGTGCTGTACTTCTTGATCACTTGGTTGTCTTTGTGGACAACTAGAATTTTGTCATAGCCCATGATATTAACCTCAAATATGTGAAAATTATGAGAATTAAGCCCTCAACAAATAAGCATAACAATCAAGACCATATACAACATAAAGCATTCATGTCCATCAACACTTTCTAAAGCAGTTTCTGTGGTTTAACAAAGCACAAGGACTTTACAAAACAATATTTGTGGATAACAGTGGGGCCACCTGTTTTCCCTTGTCCTTTCAATTTGTATTTACACCGAGCATAAAGAGCATTTTAGATGTGATCAGAAGTTAGCATAACAGACTCCGGATCTATGTTTTGGGGAGCCATATTTTAATGTATGGAGATAGTTAGATACTAATACGTTGCTTCTAATTCAGTACTGAAACTTCTAAACATGAGGGACACACAACACAAGGACATCTGTCAGTGCATGTTGTGATGCACCAAGTCTGAATTATCTGCTACCCCGAAATAAATGGAATGCTTTAGTCTCAATTAGGGAAAACCAAAGGGAAACACAATAACAGTCCTCAAAATATTTCAAAGCTTCCTACTAAAAGGAAGAAAATAAATTCTTGTCCAGGTTGAGAGATTAAAGGATTAAATGTAAGAGGTTTACACAGGAAATTCAAGAAATAGAATAAGAATATATTTCTACCAGCACAAGTGGCCCAGCACTGCAATAGGTCACATGAGTAGATGATGAAGTCTTTTTTGACTGATGATTTTTGAGAAGTGTTTGGGTAAATTTCTATCAGAACTGGTTCAGATTGAATATATTCTGCTGGGAAATGCCAGAGGACAACTGGGGAGACATCCCAGGTGGGCAGAACTAAGCCTGGTCCCACTACAGGGTCATAACCAATGCGGTAAATTATTGCCAGCCTTCTCCTCCCCCAGTGGTGCTGGGACAGTTCCTGTGCCCAAGCAGCATAAGAAGCGTTCCCTGTCTGTAAACTACTTTTCAGGGCTCTGCTGTCCATCAAGTGTGCTTGACAAATGTTACTCAGATAGATTTAGCAGGTAGAACATCCACCCAAAACTAGCATATACTTAATGAATTATTAAAATAAGTAAACATAAATTTTCCTTGCCAGCTACTGATGCAATAAGTTATTGCTTTCCTTTTTTAAATTGTTTATAATTAGTCTTCCTTATTTATGTTGTCTATTAATCTAAAAATGCCATGTCTGATTATCCTCGTGTTATTAAATCACAATAAAAGAGCTGAAAGGCTGACAACCTACTTCTTTTAAAGAACCATCCCAAGATGGAGGTACATATAATTTTCCTAAAGTCAGAAACGAAATTCCACTTCAGGTTAGAACTTTAGTTCCCATATGTTAGCTAACATACTGCACACAGCAAAGAGCCAGTATTTCTGGTACATGTCTCTAGAATATATAGGTTTCAAAAATACATTATAGCCTCTGAATTTTATATATCATAAACCAATAGTTTAAGTGCTTTTCTGAACCTCATTAAGCAACTGCCTAGATCTTGGACTATCTTTGCAAATTTTATTTATATACTTAGGGCCAACAGTATCTCTTTTCCACGCTCAAATAATTTAACAATAATGTATTTTATTCTCTTTACTTATATCACTAAATCTTTTAATATGTAAAAGTTTTCTAACTTCAAGAGATCTGTTTGCAAATTAAAACTGAGAAAACTTAGATTTGTTCTAAGTGTAACATAACATAATGCAACATAGCATAACAGAGTGTCTGGAAAATTGTGACCTACATAAAACTTACTTTATGAAGCTTAATGTACCAATGAAAACATTTAATAGAGCCAATTTTCCTTTCTAGTCAAGTAACCAAAAATGGACTTTAATCTTGGGAAAATAACCATTTGCTTTATACTACTTTGATCTCATATTTTTATAAATTCCTTTTATAGATGCAGGTGAACATCTTCAGAATGAAGACCCTTGGGACTTTTAATATAACTTCATGAAAGACCTTCCCTTGCAACAAGAGTTTAAGTTTTTAGGCTGGATCTCTTGCTCTGCCAAATGTTCCAGCAATTTAGAAAGACATTTCATGCACAGAAAGAATGAAAAGTGTTCTCCTAAATACAGGTTTTGAGTGATTTTATAGAACAAGGAATTTTGATTTTCTTCCTGTCTGGAAATACTTGAAGGCATCTCACATACCTAATTATGCTTTGCAACAATTTAAGATGAAACTAAAACTATTTTGCAACTGTGTTTGGTTGACCTTGGCTGGCCACCATATCCCTTTCAAGCCACTCAAGCCACTCACTTCCTCTTTTCAGATGGATAGGGGAAAAATAAGACAAAAATCTTGTGGGTCAAGATTAAGACAGTTTAATAAAACAAAAGCAAAGGCTGCACACAGAAGTAAAGGAAAACAAAAAAATTCCTTCTCTACTTTCAACAAGCAAGTGATATCCAGACACTTCCTAGGAAGTAGGGCCCCAGTACATGTAGCAGTTGCGGTAGAAGACAAACGTAGTGCTGAATGTTGCCCTCCTCCTCCTTTCTCTTAGGTTTTATTGCTAAGCATGACATCATACAGTATGTGATATTGCTTTCATTAGTCTGGGTCAGCTTGTCTCAGCTGTGACCGCTCCCAGCTTCTCACCCACTCCCAGCCCACTCGCCTTTAGAGAGGGTTGGAGAGGCAGCCTTGGCACCGTGTGAGCAATGTTCAGCAATGTCCAAAACATTGCAGTCTTATCAACTCTGTTATAACTACAAATACAGAGCACAGCACTAGGAGGGCTGCTATAAGAAAGGTTAACTCCACCTCAGCTGGACCCAATACATATATTCAAAATATTGCCAGGAATTCCCACTTCAAAAATGGCTAGAATTTCATCTATGACTAAGGCATGACTACTGAAACCTTATTTCCTTAGTCCCTTAACAACAGCAAGTAGCTACTCCAAATTAGGAACTAAATACTTCGTTAATTCTTTTGTTGTTACTGGGTTTTGATCCAGTATTTATATAAATTCCTTATTTATGTTTTAGTCTTTTTCCTCTTAACTTTACAGAGAGAGAGAAAACTGCAGCTTTGGGATATCTAGAAGGGACTGTACATGCCTATGGCTACCAATAGCCTTCTGCTCCAGTGCAGCACTTGGAAATTCCCCAAATGAACAGCTAATTCTATGTAGAAATAATGTTTTCCTTTCTCTGGGAATTGGCTTAGCTAAAGTTCTACGAGGGTGATCAAATTAAATAAAAAATACCCCAAGAACACAGAGCACCAGAATCTTTAAAGTACAGCCCAAGAATGTGCAGTAAAATGCTACAAAGTTGTATCTGAACACAGGCATGGGGTAAATCTTCCTCTCCACAAAAGTCAATACTAGTCAATAAGAAAACCTCTCTCAACAAAAATTAACTTTTCCCACTTTTTTCTTTTTTTAAAAAAAGCCTTGGAGAATCTTTAGAAGGTTACTCGGGGTCTTTGGTTATTTAGTGAAATATGGGCTGGCATAAATTTACTTCTTTTCTCCTCAAAAAGAATGGTCCCAGTCTGGCAGAGGTATGACCAGAGCTTTTTGATTTAAGGGTCTCTATCCCTCAGAGAGTAGTATTGCTACAATTTACCTTCTTTTCTTCAGTGATTTTTAGCTGATCTGAGACCTGTATCTTCCATTGCTGCCACTTCCATGTTTCTTTCCAGAAACACGGGTTGTACATTAACTGTGACCTATAAAGTTTTTCTGTCAATAAAAGCAGGAAAGCATATTTTTTGAAGCTATTTGCTCTGTGTAGAGTTGAATAAGGTGCTGGCATCTGAACTGCTTAAACACAGTGAATAGGTGATGATTTTGTGTGCATCTAGTTACTACTCAAACCCATTAACTCCACAAAACTAGTTTGTCAGCCCCCAAAGAGATGTACATGCCATAAAGCAAATTCAGGGCTGCTGGATCTATGCTTGCCACTTCCCTAGTCCAGAAATGACAAATGCTCTTCTTTCTCAGCAACTGTGGGCAATCAACATATCAAGAGACTACAGAAATGCAAGTTATGAGAAGCTACGTTGACATATCTGACAAACTTTGTTCCTGACATCATATGTCAGTAGCAACTGAAGAGGAAGACAGAGCATTGCAGCTGTACATGAACTTGCTCTGAGTAAAGACCCTGAAAAAATTCACAGGATTTTAATTCCCAAGTTTTTTTCTGAAAAACTTTCCTTCTCTGTGCAAAACTGGCTGATATAACATCAGGTGATATTATAGATAGTGCAGTCAAATAGATTTCTGCGAGCTGAAGCATACCAGCATGGCATGATATAAAAATAGGCTGAGTGCAGTTTTTTCCTTGCAATTTGTGGAAAATGTAATTGGTCTTTTTTCTTACCAAAAAAACCCAACCAACAAACAAACAAGAACAAAAAGTTCCAAATGCAGCCATCAGTACAAGACAACTCTCCAGATCAAAGTGAAGCCCTCTGAGGATGTTAAGGATGGTGGGCAGCATTTTCACAAGTGCCTGTGGAAGGGTCTTCATAAATGAGCAGCAGGGAAAGGAACCATAGCAGGATTCCTAATTGCAGCAACTCCTTCACACCAGCTTCTCACATGCAAGATTTACTCCATGCTCAGAATGCTGTGAAGTTGTCTAGCTTTTAAAAATCTAGGATTCAGGAGGCTCATCAATCTTATCAATCTTGAGATGGTGAAGCGTAAGAAAATGTTGTCAACATGTGACTGAGAACAATATTGTGTTCAGGGAACAGTAAGTGTTCAACAAAGCTTTGAGTTTTGACACAATCAAAGCAACTTCAGTCACAGAGCTCAGTCAGTCTGATTCAGTTGCAAATGTTCTGGCAAACAGCAGGATGCTAAATGCAGAAAGCTATGAGCCATTCAGTTCCTTATAAGTGGTCCATTTACTGCAATAAGGAAATGAGGGTCAATGGGGGAATGTTGTCTCTATTTATTTATTTCATTTTTAAGAAAGCTAATTCATTTGGGACCATTAGGTTACACATCCAACCAACCCTAGAATATCAGTTTCATAGAATGTCCTCCATTTTTCATCTTACTTTTAACAAATTTTTCTATCTTGTTAGACATATAAGTGAAAAACCCTCACAAGAGAATTTCTTCCTCTAAGTTCAGATCTTACCTGTTGTAATGAAAATCCAGTCCTTTCTCAGGTGCTACAAAAGAACAAATAACTATAATAATAAGCCAAATTTCTTGCTTCTGTAACTCCACTGATTTAAAAGTCTCCAGCTGCAGATAATCTGGGATTATAATTTCCTTCAAGCGTGAGCAGATAAAACCACTAAACAGAAAACTGCCACAATAGCAGCAGATTCACTATCACAGTATATAGGACTGAAACCATTCTTATTTACGTCAGCACTGAGGGGTCCATCTTGAATTATTAGGTGAGCTGTTTGGAAACCAGCCACAGATTTTTGATGACGTGATACTTTTTGAGCTAACCTAAACAGAAGATGCTCAGTGGAACTCTTTCATGAGAAGTAAACAGAGGACATACCAGAGAAAGGTCACTGATCTTCACCTCGGGTGTGTTTAAATTGGGTGTGGCATTGGTTTTATTTGGGCTTTGGAAACCAGTGTAGTAAGCAGCAGGAGACAGAGCTAATATATGCTTTATATCCTATCAAATTCTGTCTTTGGATGCAGTCTATCCATTTTTATTAAAATTGGTGGAATTTATCCAGCAATACATTGCACAATCAGCCTCACCACATGTCATTTCATCTTACGCTTCAGTTGAATTTGGCAAATGATTTTGATGGTGTTGCCTTTGGATTCTGCTTACCTCTCTGTATGCTCAGATACTCAATGTGGGTTGCCCTTACTAACTATACACAGAGCAGTCCAGGCTCAGGAGCATTTTGTGGACATGCTTTACTTTGCAGGTGACAACTCAATGTAAAGATACAGGCTGTTCCTGGAGAAGCTGCGAAAAATGCTTTTGCTAACATAGATACGTGTAAGCTGAGAGTTTAAGTCACATTGTTTCTTATGATGCAAAATCATTATTCTGGGCAATTTTTCTGGCAAATTTGAAGGGATTTTGTACACAGCTTCACAAGACTCCAATTATTCACATTTTCGTACTAATATTAGGGGTATTTTAATTAATATTTTGCATGGGAAAGCTGAGTAATGAAAAGGTCTCTTTGTGGGGTTAATTTCATCCTGCCACAAACCCACTGAGTAAAGTGCGTTTATGCCAAAGATGATTATGTACAGTTTTTTGCTCTAAATTAAATACAGATGATAATTACAATGAATCACTGCAAAACGGCTCTATAATTTGAAAACATAATTAAGTGAAAAGTGTATTAGTCTTCAAAAAACATTTAGATGGCTCTAAATGTGCTGCCATGGCTTAGTTTATTGCATTCCTGTGACCATGACTGGTGCTAAGGATCATGTTTTAATGATGTTCTAATGATTCATCATTGAGGACATTCTGATGACTCGATATTTTGGTAGATGAAGTGGACTTACAGAAATATGTCATTTGGGGGAAAAGAAGCCTTCAATAAATCTGAATAAAACTGCAAAACTTTCTGAAAGATAGACGACTGTCATAATTTTTATATTATGTGTTGTGCAATGTATTGCTTTTTCATTGGTGTTGCAAGTTTAAATCTGCAAAAGTAGGATTCTCTTTTGCATGGAGAATCAAAGCTTAGGGAGTGAAATAACCTGTACTGAAACATGCTGACTGAGTTATACTCTGTGGCTCCTGACAGGGGATTTCAAAGAGGCATGCCCATGCTCTTTTGCAAAGCCACATGTCCCTGGCATTCATCCACCCCAGTCAGACGGCTAAGGAGCACCTAGAAAGTGAGAAAGCCATGAGGAGAAAAGTAGAATTGTGACTCCAGACAGGAGGAGAGGGATCAGAGCTCTCTAGGGAGAAGAACTAACACCAAGTGGCACTGGGACAAGGATGTCATGTGACTCAGTCCCCACCATGCTGCTGGTGGGCATCTGGGTTTGATCAGCCACTGCTCTGTCACCGATCTGCCACTTGTGTGGGTTTCACTGGCTGAGACTGTGCAACTGCAAGCCAGCTTGGAGGCAGAGAGCCCAGTTTTGGGAACAGTCTGCCCTCCAAGATGGTGAACAGGAAAAGAGACATTGTTTCTTATCATTCTCAGCTTTGGACAGATGTGTGAAGTAATTAAACGCACTGCTTAGACACGTTACCCAAAGTTCCTCTCAGATTTAATGAGGAAAATACCAAAGTAAAGGTGGACATCTGTAGTTGTAGAGAAAATTGTCATCTAAATAACTGTGTTAAAATAATTGTAATATCATAGAATTGTTTAGGTTGGAAAACACATTTAAGATCATTGGGTCCAACTCTTAACCCATGACTGCCAAGTCCACCACTAAACTACGTTCCTAAGTGCCACATGCACATGTCTTTTAAATACTTCCAGCGATGGTGACTCCGCCACTTCCTTGGGCAGCCTGTTCCAATGCCTGACAACCCTTTCTGTGAAATAGTTTTTTCTAATATCCAACCTAAACCTCCCCTGGCAAAGTTCAGGCCATTTCCTCTTGTCCTGTCACTTGTTACCTGTGAGAAGAGATCAACCTCCACCTTGCTACACCCTCCTTTCAGGTAGTTGCAGAGAGCAATAAGGTACCCCCTGAGCCTCCTTTTCTCCAGGCTAAACAACCTCAGCTCCCTCAGCAACTCTTCATTAGACTTGCACTGCAGACCCTTCCCCAGCTTTGTTGCCCTTCTCTGGACACACTCCAGGACTTCATTGTCCTTTTTGAAGTGAGTGTTAGGCCTAAAACCTAACACAATACTCAAGGTGCAGCCTCACCAGTGATGAGTACAGGGAGAAAGACTGGTACAACAGAGGAGCTACGCAGTACGTATTTATGTAGCTTCATAGGGCAATGAACTACATTAAATGGACTGTTAAATGGAATGGACAACAATAAATACAATTAATATTCCTATTGCTTGCTCTACTCATACATTTAATAATGCAAATGCCTTATATGTGCTCCAAGAAACACATACCCCAAACCTCACAGTGTTATCGCTCCATAGACACATCTACGCTTTGCCCATTTCTCCTTGCTGTTGTAAAAGTGCTGAGAGCATCTCACCTCCTAGGGTTCAACTGCCAGGTCCGAGGTCCAGCACCCCACAAGGACAGCCAGGGAAAGCCCCCCCTTGGGGGATACAGGGCTCCCAGGCAGCCTGTAGGGCTGCCCACTCTCTGGGCCCACAGCTTCCAATCCACAGTCATGCACTGGAACTCCCAGTGCCACCACGGATGTACCACCATGGATCTGCCACCAGTGCCACAGTCATGCATTGGAACTCCCAGTGCCACCACGGATGTACCACCATGGATCTGCCACCAGTGCCACAGTCATGCATTGGAACTCCCAGTGCCACCATGGCTGTACCACCATGGATCTGCCACCAGTGCCACAGTCATGCATTGGAACTACCA